>NC_060278.1:77034568-77222346 GCF_021613505.1 Equus quagga
CTTCACTTTTCTGAAAAGTATTCACAAGAATTGGCTAATGAATTTAGCAACAGCATTCAATACTTCTCATAATTTAATCGTAAGTTTAAGAATGGCTTCTCAACTTCTCTCAGTGCCACTTGAACGTTGCCAGCTTGTTTCAAGAGGCTTTAAAGTTTCTTCCTTTAAGTGTTATCCTTGGGAATGTGTTTACTTGTTGCTCAGATAGTAGGTTACAAATAATTTGTAACAGAAAGGAGAGTTCTACATATAGCACTGACAAAAAGATTTTATGCAGTAGACTCAGTTATCCTAGAAACAATGGTAACAAATCGTTTTAGAGCCAGGTATGTAGAAATGCATTGAAATGAAGGCAAATTATTTTATTTTAGGTGACTAACGTATATTGAGTGGCTCGAATGTGGGCATAAAAAAAAGCAAATTACTTATTTTAGGTGGTTAATGTATATTGAGCACCTTGAATGTTGGGCACAAAAAACCATGTTACATGCTTGGCCTCTAGTCTACTTTACTGCATACGAACAAAGTAGGTGGTCTCCAAATTGTTTTGATTCTGCGTGCCTCTTGGCAAAAACTTTCTGAGCACAGCCCTACAGAGTATGTAAATATATTTATTTATAAACATGTACTACCATACTAATTGCCTATTAACTTAAAAATCTTGAACCTAGACATTTAAAAAGGATGATAGTAAGATGAAAGTAATATTTCAAAATTTTCTGAATCATAATCCATAATCAATAGCCAATATCTCAGTGATGTCAAGAAAGAATTTATTATTAATGGGAAGTTTAAATTCTTGATGACTTTAATATTTTTTGGCTAATACCTTTTTATACTAGATGGTTATTGCTTTTTTATTTACAAAGATCAAGGGTCTTTCTAGATGAAAATATTTGGGTTATGAGAGTAAAAGAAAATACGATTATAGTGACTCCATATATTGTAATTATTAACAAATAAGTCCTACGGACATTTTTCTCCTTTTGGGAAGGAAGGATTCGCCCTGAGCTAACATCTGTTGCCGATCTTCCTCTTTTTTTTTTCCTCCCCAAAGCCCCAGTGCATGGTTGTATATCCTTAGTTGTAAGTCCTAGTTTTTCTATGTGAGCTGCCACCACAGCATGGCAACTGACAGACAGGCGCTGTGGTTCTGCCACCAGGAAACAACCCCAGGCCACGGAAGCAGTGAGAGGGGCGAACTTTAACCACTAGACCATCAGGGCTGGCTCTCGACTTCCTGACTAAAAAAAAAATGTTTGGCTAATATTGGGGCAAGATATGCTTTAGTATGATTACTCAGAGCTATTAAGCGGTGCCAGTTTTAGAAAGGGACCATGCTCACCCTCGAAGATGGAAGACTACAAGCCTCTAAAGCAGTTTCAACTCGCTTCCGGTCTGCTGAAAACAAGCGGTATATGCTGTGAAGTGAAAGCACACACATTAGAAATGCTTAAAAGGCATATGGATCACAATCTTGTTGATGATGCCAACTGGAACATTCCATTGAAGCAAACCCTTTTATCATTCATCTTTAAAGAATCAGAATATACCCATTGCTCCATGCATCTGAATCTCAGATGGTCATTTGGGTTTAGCAGCAAGGGTCCCCCTGCCCCTCCTACCCCGTTCCTGCTTTGTTGTTTCCTGAAAATGATGTCACAGGAAAGGGGGATGAGGGAATCTCTGAGAAATCCAGCTGCACTGGTGTGCATACAGAGTATGAGGGAGGCAGCGTTACTGCATTTCCACGCCCCCTTGGACCAGTAGAGAAATGAAACAGAGCCATGGCACGGATTCAGATCTTTGAGAAAAAGAAAATGAATAATGGGAAATGCTCATGCAGCTTACTTTTTGAGAGGAATGCGCCCTTCTGGAGTGACTTGCAGCTTAAGTTTAGTATAGCTGTTGGGGAAGCAGAAAAACAAGTATTTAATTTTAAAAAAGCTTTTTTCTTGAGGAATAAAATACATAGAAAAGAGCTCATGCATATGTACAGTTTGCTGAATTTTCACAAACTGTCTAAGACTCTGCCATAGGCACTCAGATCAAGAAATAGAACGTTATCACTTTAATAGCTTTCCCAGAAGCCCCGCCCGCGCCCCTTTCCAGAGCCCATCTCCAAAAGGGACCCATTATTCTAGCTTTAAACAACATAGATTTGTTTTTGCCTGTTTTTGCATTATATATGAATGGAATCACATTCGTTTTTGTCTCATCTCTTCCACTCAATTTTACATTTTTGAGACCCATCCTTATTTTTGCTTACAGCTGTAGATCATTCACTCTCATTGTGTATAGTACTCCGTTGTGTCACTATAACAACTGTATTTATCTCTTCAACTGCTTATGGACATGTGAATAGAGAGGCGGAGCAACAAAGCTTTCAGACATTGCAGATGGGTGTGTAGATTGGCACTATCCCTTTAGGAAACTGCACACGCTGTGACCCAGAAATCCCATATCTAGATGTATATGCAACAGAAATGCTTACAACATGTTCATCAAAAGTATGTTCTAGAATGTCCATAGCAGCTATTCATAGGGAGACACCTATCGGGAATGGACATTTGCAATAGATAATGATTAGCCAACTAGATGTTTTACTAGCTATAACAAGCTAAATTTCAGGGAAAACATCTTTATCCCTGGGTCCCCTTCCAGCAACATCATCTGGTACAACAGATGTTCTAGAAATGTCTGTTGGATGGAGGATGGTAAGATCAAAGATTGTAAAGAGAAGGAGGAAGAAAGGAAGGAGAGGGAGGGGCATTAGGATGGGTCCTCAAGGTGACAAACTAAGGAGATGAGATGATATCATGAAAAAGCATTTAAGTGAAGACCTGTGAGGTAGTGACTAACAGTAAAAGGAATTCATAAAAGAGTAAGAAAGAAATGTGGGCTGGGTTCTTAGGTCTGGAATGATGGGCATGTCTCACAGAAGAAGAGGGAAGAGAGAAAGTTATTAAATAAAATAGAGGACCACCTCATAATGTTTCCACTTGTAGTTTTGATTTCAAGGTGTCCCAACCTCCTGGACATCCAGTTTTCAAAGGGAAATCAACCAGCTTTCCTTGCTGCTCATCTGGCAAAAATCATTATTTTCCTTGGTCAAACAATTTTTAGAAAGACTGTATAATTCCAGAGTGATTGGGTAATCCTGTTTTGCTTTTCTTTCCTTCTTCTTTTCATTCTGCTCTTTCCTCTACATCCTTTCTCTTTCTCTTTTCTTACTAACACTTGCTGTGATTGTCTATAAGGGGACGAATCAGGACATCAGGCTATTGATTTAAGTAAGCAGGGGAGTTATTGTAGCATCTATCAGAGATCTAAGACTAGAGAAATGAGTACCATATGTTGTTTATTCTCTTCCTCAGATTAATAATTCATATGACATAGGCAGATGTAGAAGCAGAGGACTCTCTGAAATTAATAATTTTTGGTCCTGCGCACAGCTGCCAGGATTTGGAAACGTCTATTGCATGTCCAAGGCATTGATATTCAAGGGAGCTCAGGGTAACATGGGTGTGCAGCTCAGAGGAAAGAGCGATCTTTCTTGGAAGTCTTCCAATTCCAAACTGTGGAGGTATGAGTTCTCTAACAAATCCCAAAGGGAAATTTATGTTTAACAATGTGAGAAGCCAGTGCAGCATAAACAAAAGACTCACAAAGGAGAAAGGAAACTGACTCAGAAGAAGCAACACCCTTAGCAATAAAATTAGAGCTACTTACGCTTTTTCCAGAAATGCGTCCCTGGACATGTTTTGGGCCAGCAGGTTTGTTGCCAAACTAAAAACCTCATTTGTCCATTCCTGAAAAATGTAAATGACACTTGCGTTAGCTTAAATACTGTACTGTATTAGACACATGTTTTTAGCTAGTCTACCAGAAAGACAAATTGGTTCAATTTGTATGCCTAAGGGGATTTTTTTCTTCTTCTCTTTTTTTGTAAAAATGACATAATTAAATTCAAATCCCTGAGTGGCTACTCCTTTCCTAAGGAAATGTTTTTATCTGCTTTTTAAAATCCCTACCAATAGGGAAGTGGTATGTTGCCTTTTAATAACCGAGTGCTTCTTACTGTTTTCCTTGTATTATAAACAGATAAAGAGTTACAGAAAAGATTAAAATATAGTCATATATATTTTCAACACCCCTGCACATATAATCTCCCTACTTTACGACTCAAGCCAGAGCAGCTATACCAGGGAATCTTTAAATGTTAATTACAGTTCTAGAAGTTCTCTAAACCAGTGGCAGTCACAATGTTCTACAGTGTCCTGTACTCTCTCTCCTCCCCACTCTGTCAATCCCTTACTACTCTCCTAATCTTCATCTCTGCCTCACACCATTCACCAGTGATCTCACTTGGCTTCCAAGAAAATGGAAAAAAGCAAATCTACAAGAAAAGTTGAAGTTCCATTCTGGGTGATGATTTTGAACACACAATTAACACTCTGCCCCGCCCCGCCCCCCCAAAAAAAGTTCTTGAAGGGAAGATGACATGAAAGCTAAGTGATCTAATCATCTGATGTTGAGGTTGACTTGGTTCTCTCCTCAATGAAATCACGTTTTTTAGAGCAATAGGTTTTCCACCTAGTTTTATCATTTCTACTATTTCTATTTGTTGTTTTGTTGGTCTTTTGTGTTTTGCCTCCTGACTTAAGACACTGATACTATATCAATGTGTAATACATTTGAGGGAGGATTTGGGGTATAGAGTGATGGGGGAGAGAAGTGGGCCTTCCTTCTAGGCAGGGCAAATCATCTGGGAAGAGAACCAGAAGGAAGCACGCATGGCAGGACTTTGAGGGAATGGAGTGGAGTCTAATAGGAATTGGAAAAAAGAGGGGGAATTACAACTAAAAATGTCGAGTTTGGGCCAGAGTATGGAGAGCACTTGATGTCTGCTAGGTATCTGGAGATAATTTAGCAAAAATTGTGATATCGCTGAAGGCCTTTTTTGGAGGGTGAGAAGTGAGGAGAGCCAGGGCTGGATTGTGTGTTAAGGAGATTATCTGGCAGCCACCTTGAGGACGGATTTGAGGCTGAGAAACCAAAGAAGGGGAATTCACTTAGTAAGCTATCATAGTCCAGGTGAGAAGGACGGAGGCCTTGAACTCCCAACACTGTTGGTGGAGGACTTGGGAGACCACACGCAAGAACTGTGAGTGAGGCCAAATAATTGACCACCAAACTTGATGTTTACACAGAAAAGCATCAGAATGACTTTTTAACAGCTTTAAAATAAAATTTCCTCCGATCAGATCATTTTAAACTAAGCAGTACCTACTGGCACTGGTTTTAAAAATATGTTTCTAATATAATATTTTCTGGGCTAAGGGTCAAGTTTCAGACATTTCCAGCTTCACGGCAAATTTATGCATTGGTAAAAGTATTTATAATTGAGGGCAATGTACCATTTTGTATGTTCACTGAGGGCCAATTCCACACCAGAAATAGGTACAGTGAAAGCATTATGAAGAGTTGGGGAGATTTAACTGGGTCCGACCATTTAAGTTGAAGGCTAAAGCCTCTATTATATCCAGTCCAATAGAAATATAATGTGAGCTACACATGTAATTTAAAATTTTCTAGTAGCCACATCAAAAGAAGAGAAATAAACAGTGAAAATTAGTGAAACTAACTTTAATAATATATTTTATTTAACCCAATATTTCAAAAATATTACTAATCAAGTAATCAACATAAAAATTATCAAGATGCTTTATATTCTTTTTATGTGCTTAGTCTTTGAAATGAGGTGTGGATTTTACACTTACAGCCCATCTTAATTTGCATTGGCAACCTTTCCAGGGCTCAAAAGCCAGATGTAGCTGGTGTCTGCGGCTGCAGAATTGGTCAGTGCAGGTCTTCCAGATCCTTAGCTCTTTCTATGGGTCCTTTATAAAGCCAGCTGAAGGAAAGCGTCATTATCACTTTCACTGCACAGACACAGTGAACTCATTCAGAAAGCAAAGCATAATTCATTTTCATCACATTCTGAGAATGGGAGCATCTAAATTTCCAAGTGTGGAATTCCTAGAATCCATTGGCCTCCTGCAGCCTTTTGAGATAGTCAAAAGATCTGACTCAGGATGAATCAAAGATTCAGGGAATAAAGCAGTGACTAAGGGAACTTTAGAAGTAACTCAACTCTTGGTTGGGTAGTGCTCGCAGTCTATATCACTCTGAACTAAAACAGCAAGTGTCTTCCTTTGGGTTTCCCAGAAGCAGACCCTGAGACAAGGACTTACGAGGAATGGATGTATTACAAAGTGTTCTCTGGCAACATTATAGGGGAGTGAGCAGGACTGGGAAGGGAAGAATGTAGAAGGGTGAGATCTCAATGAAAAACTGGCAGACGGTAATTTTGGCATCATCTCTCCCTGTGTAGACCAGCCTCAAAGTTGAATTTTCTCATGAGGAGCAAGGGAGCTGGAGGATGGTGAGCCCTGTGCTTGTTAGTCGTAGTTCAGAGCTGCTGGAGGGGATGGAAATCCCCAGGCAAATCCTGCTTTCCTTGATAGCAGGCAAAGGGGGTTCTAGCATCCAGAGAGAGCAGCCAACAAAGAGACATGGGTGCTGGCTGCTGGAAGGGAAAGCCCAGCAAGGTGTTGTGTGTGAAAATGACAAAAAAGATTGGAGGCGATGTGGGCAGAGCACTGCTACAGTCAGCTACAGCAGGATAACATATTTCAGGATAACAGAATAACATATTGGGGTACCAGAAGTAGCTACATTGTGTAAAGAAGAGATGCACATCCAAAGCCTGGGGGAAATTTGTTCACAATGTTCTAGAGCAGTGCTTCTCAAATTTTCACGTGCATACAAATCACTGGGGGCCTTGTTGAAATATAGATGCTGATTCAGGAGGTCTGGAGAGGGGACAGAGAATTTGCATCCCAAGTGAGGTCTATGCTGCATCATGCTATGAGTAACAAGGTTCTAGAGAGGACTTATAGCATTGACATAAAACTTGTTAGAAATGTAGAACTTTAAGCACCACACCTTCTGACTCAGAATCTGCATTGTTTTCAAAAAACCCTTACATTTTTTATGCATATTAAAGTTTGAGCATACCTCTGGGCCAAGGATGGCACCTTGAGTGCGAGGAGTTCCAGGACCCGGTTTAGGAAGCATTATTCTAATTTTTGTCTTCTCACTTCCCAAGCAAATAAAAAAATTATTTTGGCTATTTGTTTTAGAATAATCAAAGAGCTCTTACAGCTGTACTAAGAACAACACAGCTAAAGAGATGTGGCCAGAGCAGCTTGAAGCAGCCTTGGCTCATCATGAGATTATGACATAGGCTTCGCTGCAGGGTAGACGGATCCTACCCTGGCAGTGTTCTCATAATCCAGTGCTGGGCCCTAGTTAGTAAGGAAATGGAAGGACAGTTTCTTATTTAATCTGGAGGATTTGTTTGTCTACTTTCAGAGACAAGGTTCTGATGATTTCTGCCAAGCTTGGTTCAGCCCCTGCTCTTGAAATGCTGAAGCTTCTTAAGTGACATTTTCTGTCTTATGATCAATCTCTTCTCATGAAGGGAACAACAGAGACCCGAACTTGAGAAAATGGATCTAAAGGTCAACTTCTATGGAATTTCATCTGGAGTAATCTCTGCTCATAAATGCACGTGCTTGTATTTTATAACTGCAAGATTATTTCCGCAATTCCCTCCTCTAACAGATTCTGGTGCCATTACTGAAATACCAGTGTTGACACCATTAGAGGTACCAAGTTTTCCTACCATGTCACAAAGTTAATGAAAGTTTATTTCTAAAGCCATTCAAGCTCTGTCATTCTTGGCACAAGATTTATGTGTTTGCTTAATCCTATCAATTGATTCACGATTATCAATTACTCTCATAGGTATTGTTTGAGTGTTTACTATGTACTGAGCTAAATTTTTTGCATTCAATAACTTAATTAATTCTTGCAACAATTCTCTAGGAGGTGGGTACTGTTATTAGCCTGATTTTCCAGGTGAGGATTCCAAGTTTCAAAGCCCTTATAAAATTTATTTATATCCTCAGAGCTAATAAAAGTCACAGCTTGGATTAGATCACTGGTTTCTTGGGCTCCAAAATCTGATACAAACAATTCAATAATATAAAAAAGATAAATAAATCCACTAAATGTATTCTGTATAAAGCGCTACTATGAGCTAGGCACTGTCCTGGGCATTTTGCAAAGAATTAATTGATTTACTCCTCACAACCACTCAATGAGAGATATTCTGTTATTACCACCTTATTTTTACAAACGAGAAACTGAGGCACAGAGGTATTCAATAACTGGCATAAGGTCCCACAGCTAGTTATAGGCACACCTGAGATTTGAACCCAGGAAATTTGCCTCTAGAGTCTGAACACCTTCCCTCTGTGCTATGATGATGAAACAAACTCTGAAATTTATGAAGTAAAAACCTTATGACTATGCTAAGATGATGATGGCAGAGGAGAAATAAGATGGAAGGAAGGGTGAGGTCAGCCACAAAATGCAGATCTGAAGTCTTGGAACTTTGATAGTGGTAGGTCACAAATTCAACTTGAACTTGCTTTCTCCAGTGTAAAGAGAGAGATTCAATCATAATAGGCTTCATGGTTGCTCTAGGTCCAGATACCATTGTGCAGCAGTTCAACAACTGTTCCTAGTTCTGAGAACAGAGAGAAATTTCTCCCATTGGCAATTCACACCTCTTAACTTTTTGACCTAACTTATGACTGCAAGGGTTGGGTACACAGACAAAGACAGAGTCTTCTGGAAGCAATATCATCCTTGCAGATGCTTCTGTCCCATTGTTCTGATTCATGTTATCTTTAATATTTTAATGTATTTATTTTATCTTTCCTTTTTCTCAGTGTTACATTTTTCTTTTGCTCATAAAAAAACAGAGAATAGAGTAACTAACACAGACTCAAACTTAACAAATGTTAACATTTTGCCATACTTTCTTTAGTACTTTTTAAAAAATATATACTTAAGACATTGCAGTGCAGATTAACTCTACACTGTGCTTCTCCCTGCTCCCATTCCTCTTCCTCTCCCCAGGAGCAAGCTCTATTTTGAAAAGTAGGTATCAATACTATATCTATCTTCATGTGGATTCTGAGGAGAATGGTATAGATCGGTGTTCAGCAAACTAAGGCCTGAGGGCTAAATCTGGCCCACCACCTGTTTTTATAAAGTTTTATTGGAACAAAGCCATGCTCATTTATTTACATATTGTCTATGGCTGCTTTCATGCTATGAAGGCAGAGTTGAGTATTTGAAACAAAGACTCCAAAACCACAAAATAATTGTTATCTGGCTCTTTAAGGAAAGTTTGCTGCTCCCTGCTATGGACCCCTGTATGTTCAAAATATTACATAAATCATATCATACTGTATGTATCCTTTGGCCAATGGCTATTTGCAACCAACATTATGTCTTTAAAATATGTCTTTGCTGCTGCAATGTAGATCTAGTTTCTTAATTTTAACTACTATACTACCCCACTATGGGAATGTATAATCTATTGATCTATTCTTTTATTGATGGATATTTATGATATTTTCCTTCAAAAACGTTTGTTTGCATAAATCTATTTCCTGTTGCCTTAGGCCACATCCAAGAGACTATCTAGGGTGAATATCATGATGAATTCTTAGAATCCATACATCTTTATCAGCACCAGATGCTGCTACTTGCTCACCAAAGTGGCAAGGGCACTCTACATTCCTATTGGCAACAAAGGAGAGCTTTCATTTTCCCACATTCTCAAAAACACTTGCTATAGTCAGACTTTCAGAAAATATCTGTAAATCTGATGGATGCAAAGTGGGACCTGGCAGTCGTCTTAACTGGCATCCCTGGTTTGCCAGCAGAGTTGAGCATCATTTTATATGTTATGACTGTTCTGCTTTCTCCTTTCTGCAAATTTCCTGTTCACAATATTAACCCATTTTCTTTTAGGATATTTGTGCTCATTGTCTTTAAAAAAGGGAGGGTTTTTGTTTGAAGTTTGAGCTCAAACACAGGCCAGTGATCAATATCAGCCCTATGGGTGGACACAAAGTGCTACACAATGGCTGAATGCTATAAATGGTACACGTGGCATCATGGCTTGCAGGGCATCCTGGCCATGGCTGTGACCTGTTACTAGGCAGCTGGAGTCACAGAGAAAAGGCAGAGTGTAACTTACGCTCTTAAAAGCATGTATTCAGGGGGCCGGCCCCGTGGCCGAGTGGTTAAGTTCGCGTGCTCTGCTTTGGCAGCCCAGGGTTTTGCCAGGTTCAATCCTGGATGAGGACATGGCACGGCTCATCAAGCCACGCTGAGGCGGCGTCCTACATGCCACAATTAGAAGGACCCACAACTAAAAAATACAACTATGTACTGGGGGGCTTTGGGAGAAAAAGAAAAAATTAAAATCTTTAGAAAAAAACCATGCATTCTTTCAGAGAGTTCCTTGGGGAAGTGAAAATATTCTAAAAGGAATACTAAAGCGTGCACTCTCTCTCTTTCTCTCTCTCTCCATATATATATATAAAATTATAATTAGACTGTACAATTTTATAAATAATTACAAGTCAATGGTTACCCTAATGAAGTAAAAGGAGTGACAAATGACAATAATCTAAAAGCAGATATTTCCAAAGTGCCTGATTTGGAAGCCTCAATTTATTGTATTTAATTAATTTTTTAAACCCTCCTGGGATAAATAATTTCTTTTTTTTTTTTTTTTAAAGATTTTATTTTTTCCTTTTTCTCCCCAAAGCCCCCCGGTACATAGTTGTGTATTCTTCGTTGTGGGTTCCTGTAGTTGTGGCATGTGGGACGCTGCCTCAGCGTGGTCTGACGATCAGTGCCATGTCCGCGCCCAGGATTTGAACCGACGAAACACTGGGCCGCCTGCAGCGGAGCGCGCGAACTTAACCACTCGGCCATGGGGCCAGCCCCCTGGGATAAATAATTTCTAACAAGATATTTTAATATTTGTGAGACATACATAGGTCCTAACAATTTTTAATAGCTTTCTATTTATTTTTTATTGGCAAACTCCTGTTGCTGTCACTGATAATGGTGTCCTTCCCATTACCTCTGCTCGGAAGGTGGGTAGGGAGCTGGGATTTGAGTAAGAAGATTCATTGTGCGGCTCATCCAGAGTTGCATTGCTTGGCTGAGCACATTTCTCTCACCTACCGCATGCATCAGAATTCATCCTGCTGAGCATTTGTCTTAATGGAGCAGGAAAGAATCTCTTCATGGTGAAAGATGGTATATGAGATGTGAAGACTTACATTAAAATCAGAAAGGACTCTCTGAGCAGTCACTGTGATTTTGATACTACATAGAGCATTTATAATTTTGGTAAAATTTCCAGTACAGTTTCTCTGTATTGACGGCAATGCGGGTCTTATATTTATAGTCAAAGTGTTGTCATCTTCATCTCATGTTCAAAGAGAAATGGTTGCCACACATAATATAATTACCAAAACAAAACAAAACCAGGAAGCATATTAGGTCCCGATATTATCACTATTGAGACACTAGAAAATCATATTACTCAAATGATGTAATATCAAGGAAAGGTGTATAATTATTTTCAAACTATGTGATTTGAATTTCTTTGGGCTACAGTCAACAAAAACATAACCCAGACTAGCCTAGGAAATAGGAGAATTTATCAAGGACACTAAGTTATTTCCTCTAATTGAAGGAAAAGTTGGACAAACTGCAGCAAAAGTATGTATTTGTAATACAAGATCATCAAGAACTTGGAGCCTGAATGCCAGAACTTTCTTCATTGCTTTTTCACTGCTCTCTCTTCCTGATTGCATTATTTTTTTCCCTACTGACCAGCCTGTTCCCCCTGGCCACCAACTGCGTCAAGAGTTGTTACATATGGTGCCTCCTACCACCAGACAGAGTCTAACTGACTTCCTCACTTCCAGTAGGAAAAATCTGGGAAAGTCTCTAATTGGTCTACCTCTAGAACAATCTATTCAGGTCAGAACATAGCAGTGTCCATACGAATCAAATCATTGGAACTGGGGGAAAAGCAGTGAGCAAAAGGATGGAAGAGTATAGAAAACACTACATATATCCATTCTTAAGAGTACCGTGTAGAGCAGAGAGAAGAAAAGGAAGTGTGTCATTTTATAACTTGCGTGGAATCTCACAGTTCTGTGTCCCATCCTTTTTATAAAATAGGCAATAAATCCATACTTGTTGACTTGAGTGCATGAATGAATGAATCTGTAAATGAGAGTTATATCCATGCTTCATAATTTATGGCGTTTTGAAATTAACTTTTATGTCTTCTCCATTGTTTTAAATATTCAATCGCGATTCTTGCCTACAGGGTTTGTGATGCTGGCTTTACAGATTTCCTGTTGTAATTTGAGCTATGCTGGACTAGGTTATAAAAACTCAAAGTACTGTGTGTAACATGGGGCTGAAGGCACTCTCCAATTAATAAAGTATGAAAGCTTTAGTATTAGGGCTTAAGACATCTATGTTGGCTTTATAGACACATTTATGCTTTGTTTTATGTTTTTGGCTGTATTCTGAAGAACTGCTGCCCAATTAACTTTCCCCAGATAAGTGAAGCACTGCTGTGCTAAATAGTACCCAGTGGTCTAAGGAATAGTTCAAATGCCTGCTGGTGCAGTGTAGAAGATGTGGATGTGCAAGGATCCACATTTTGGGCTGCTTTTGAGAGGCGTCAGGTCTAGCATATCCCAGTCTTCTTCCAACACCTCTTGACATCCTCCTGCCCAGTGGGAAAAGTTTAGTGTGGTGAAATCAAGTTAAAATGAATGTTAAGAGAATTCTTCAACGGATAAAAATAAAGCCTCCCAAAGAGGGCAACATCCACGGCACTGAATGGAAGAAAAGAGAAATATGTTTGCTTTGGCTAAGTTTTGATGATGAGAAGTTTTCAACCCTATCATTGTGAGTATCAGACGTATTTTGAGTATTAGCTGAGGAGACATCCTTCTCTCCCTCCAGCTAGTTTCCTGAGTCATTGCTCATTTGTTCAACGGAGAAAATGTTAATCTAGTGCCCTTATATAAAACTCCCAAAGCTTTGTTTCCACGTCTTTCATGTCAATCCACCATATTCTTGAAATGGTTCTTTCCAAAAGTCTCCTGTCACTTTTATGAAAAGACTCGTTATGTCTTCTAAGCCTAGCCGTATCAATGGTAATTATTACTTTGGTTGAATCTGCTGAATGCTGTGTAGTATAGACAATAAACATATGTAAACAGGGTCTTCAATTATAATTGATACCATTGTTTATTGTTAAAAAAGTAATTCTATTTGAGATCAAATAAACAAAGATTTTAAAAGAGAAGGAAAACAGCTGATTTCTTTAGTAAGATAGATGTCAAGAGGAAAAAGAGGCACAACCACAATTTCTCGGGTGTTAAGTCGTGCTGCTTATCCATTAAATGAAATCTGTTTGACAAAATTCAAACTGCATC
This sequence comes from Equus quagga, assembly GCF_021613505.1. Lineage (NCBI taxonomy): Eukaryota > Metazoa > Chordata > Mammalia > Perissodactyla > Equidae > Equus > Equus quagga. Next base: position 77,048,047 of record NC_060278.1, read on the forward strand.
CCTTGAAAATTGATTAGTAAACTACACACAGGTTCCTCCTCATTAACATAGGAAATTCTGCTAAAATATAATTTTCTCATTTGGAAGTCAATTTGTTTTAAACACCTTAATTATACCCCCACTATCTTTATTTTGAAACTTTTTGCAAGCTAGAGTCTTCCCCTTTAAACGAAGGGGTCCTTGGCCCTTGGTGAGTGACTCTAACCTGTTAGGCCATCCTCTACGATGAGAGCTATTCTTTCCTTTGGCTCCGATGGCCTCACCTTTGGCCATTTCTCACTGCCTATGGAGGCTATGGAAGGGTGAATTTTTGTGCTTGTCTTCTAATTTAAAATTAAAATACTGTTGTCAGTTTATCTAATGGTTGTTACTGACTCTCATATTGTTGATGTTTTTGCTACTTTATTTAAAAATATACTTTATTGGATTTCAGAACCCCACTCTGCCTCTCTCTAGCTGGGGGACCCACTGCTAAGTACTCCCTAATAACCATTTTCCCCTCTCTCCTAACTGAAATTTGACATTATTCAGGCCAGCAACATTTAATAACTGAAAAATCGACATTTTCCAATTTCTCCAGTAACTAGAGTGGCAACGTGAGACATGGTGAATCACATATTAGCAGAAGTCTGCTGGGGCGTTCTGGGAAAACTCGGTTTCCTGGTGTAGGGGCTGCTTTCTTTTTGCTGTTGGGAACACATATGGAATGGCTGGAGCTGCAGAGGCATTTTGATCTCTAAGGAAAAGGAGGTGAGAATCACAGGGTCTCAGCCTTGTTATCCCCGAGCCACCAAATCGATGCCAGAAACTACCTACCTTCAGGTTTCTTGCCGCATGAGGAACAAAAAAAAAGCAAAACCAAACAAAATGAAAAATAAAAAATCCTTCATTTATCTAAGCTACTGTTTGGTTTGGTTTTCTGTAACCCAGTGTAACCCTGCCTGACAAAATCATCTTGGGCAAATTTTTTGACCTGTCTAATATTCACGATTGCCTTAAAAAATGGAAGTACTAATAGGATTGGCTTCATAAGGTTGTTGTGAGAATTAAGTGAGATAGCTCACATTAAATGCTTTGACGAGTGACAGCCATAACAAGTGCTTAATAAATTGTAGCAAGCTAAAACTTTATTATTTATCAAAGAACCACATATACAGCTTTCCAAAAATTGTCCAGAGGTGCTATAACAAAAGACAATGATGGCTTAAGGAACTTTTACTCTAGTTCTGCTTCTTGACAACCGTTTTCAGAATTTCTAATTTTACATTTCTGGGAGTTACTTCCATATTTCTAAATAATATATTTGCACTGCTTTTTCTTGATTGACTGATTTTAGAATTTAACTACTGATACCCTACTCCGATTGACGAGGTTTTAAATCTGTTACCCTGTCTCCCACCTGCCCTTGCTCCTTCTTTCTGAAAGAACTGGTCCACTAGTGTTCTTTCCCCTCGCCCGCATCACCTCTACGACCTCAAGCAACATACTTAACCCGTTTCTTAACCCACTAATTAAAGACACTATCACCTGGCTTCTTTGTTTGTGAGAGGAGGACTCTTACCTGCTAATCTTTTTACCTCCAACTCTTGCTAGCTTAAATTTACACTTTAAATTGTCAAAGTTGAAATGTTTTTATCTTGTCTAGTGTCCGTAATTGACTTTAATTATTTGCATGTAAATGATTCTAAATGTTCAAAACCAATAAAATAAAAATTTACATGTTTATAAAAATGCAAATATAATTTTCTGCAGGGCCATATATTAGACTCTGATTATCTTACTTGCTAGTGTTCCACCACCACGAACCATATGGCTTTCAAAATCGAACATTCCTGGGGCTGGCCCCGTGGCCGAGTGGTTAAGTTGGCATGCTCTGCTGCAGGTGGCCCAGTGTTTCGTTGTGTTCGAATCCTGGGCGCGGACACGGCACTGCTCATCAAACCACGCTGAGGCAGCGTCCCACATACCACAACTAGAAGGACCCACAACTAAGAATATACAACTATGTACCGGGGGGCTTTGGGGAGAAAAAGGAAAAAATAAAATCTTTAAAAAAAAAAAAAAGGGAACATTCCTAATACCAAGACAATATGAATGTTTTTTGGCTGTTCCTCCAGTTGTTGAAAATCCTGCATGCTTTGGCATGCCTTATATTTAGATTATACATTTATCTCTTCTGTCTTAATTTTCTTTTGGAGAGAAGAAACAAGCCTTTTTCATGCATGAACTATCTTCCAGCTTCCTACTCACATTGCCTGAATCTATTCCACTCCCAGACTTGATATTTCAACTTCAAGATCTCTCTTTAGCTTTCATATATTTTCTTGTATTTGGTCTTTCTTATTTTCCATTCTTCTGTTTTCCCTTTTTCACTGGCTATGCACTCTCTAAATTGATTGGGCCTCTAACTCCTATCTTTTCTCTTATTGCCATCTTTTTGTCTTTTACTTTTTGGTTGTTTGTTTGCTGCCTTCATGGTTCTTATTGTTGTTTGGTTCCACATTCAGGGATAAAGATAAAGTTCTGTAGAGTTTTGATTTTGATTCCATTATCTCATTTTTGATTTCTAAGAAAAGTTTCTATTTTTGTTACCCATTTTTCATAGCATCTTGTCCTTATCTAATGGATATAATTTATTGAAAAGTCTCTCCAAAAATTACTTTCTACGTTTGTATTTTTAAAAAATTATTTACTTCTTGAATTATCCTTGTGTCTTCCATGATCATTTCTCTTTTTGTTCACCTTGGCCTCTTTTATCGTTCGATACTGTAGCCTTTCTCAATAGCCTGTGGCTATTTTGTTAGTTCACATTTTAGACTGGGGCAATAGAGGGGCTGACTGGGCGCTCTGAGTATGTGAGTAGGATTTACCGGCCTGCAGACTTCTCTTTTGGGTAAGCACATGGGTGCCAGCCACTATGGTGTGGTATCCATAAATGCTAGACTGAGAAGAGCTTTACTCTGGATCCTTGACTCCAGTGCTAGCCACTATAATTCTCTCTGAATAGTTTGTTCAATTCCATAAAAGACAAATGCTCAGCTTTTTGACCTGAGAAATAATTGGTTATCAATTATTCTACATGTGGAGCAGCAGAAGGGAGTGGAGAGGCTGACAGTTTCGTCCATATTCCTTTAATTCCTTGCTCTAGTTGTCACCCTTAATTCTTAGTCCATGTTCTGCTGGGCTGGTATTACACAAGTCTGGAGCATCTCTCAATTGCTTCTAAGCAGGTCAGTGACTTCCTTGGCTGCAGATCTCCATGTACCCTAGACTGTGGATTTCTCTACTCTGTCTCATCAGGCACTGTCCTGTCTCCATTTTCTTCTTCTGCAAACTTATCAAATTATGTCATCTCCTAGTGACCCATCTCATTTCATTTTTTTCATCATTTAGTTTTATGTTCCTTTACCATCATTTTCACAGTACCTCAAAAGAGATAAGAGGTCACACCTGTGCTATTCTGCTCTTCTGGGCTAATACCACTTTAAATTTTATTTCCCTAACCAAATTTCTTATTTTCCCTTCCTAACTGGTTCTCTATCTCAATAAATGCAATTCCGAAAAGCTCTGAAATCATCCTTAGCTCGCTCCCTCTTTCTCTCATGACATGTTATCTCATCATTATCAAATCTTTTGGCTTTACATTCAAAATATATCCAGAATCCAACCATTTCTCACCACCTCTACCCCAAGCATCCTGGTCTCTCATTTCTGCTTCTGCATTCCTACTATGGCTTTTCAACAGAGCAGCTAGGGCAGTCCTGTGAAAATATGTCACACCAAATCAATCCCTTGCTCAAAACGATGCGATAGTTACCCGTGTCACTGGGAGTAAAGCCAAATTCTTACAGTGTCCATCTACCAGTATTTGGGTCACCCATCACCCCTCCTTCTTACCTCTCTGACTCATCTCTCACTAATCTCCTTCTTGATCATCACTCCCTTCCAGCCAAACTGGCTCCTTGCCATTTCACCAACATGCTGAGTACACACCTGTCTCAGAGCCTGCTTTCCTCCATGATAACCACTTGACTCACTCCATCATCTTCAAGGTTCTCCTCAAATATCATCTCAGTGTGACCTTATCTGACCAAATTATTTAAAACTGAAATATGCCCCCTTGAAATATTCCAGCATTTTCATCCCTCTTTCCTGCTTTCTCCCTATCACCTGTCAACATCTTATTTATTTTGTTTATTTTCAACCTACCCCCCCCACCATTATGTAAGCGTCATGAAGACAATCATTTTTGTCTATTTATTTTATTCCCAGCCTGTTACACAGGAGGCCATTAAACATTTGTTGAATGAATGAATGAAAGGATATTATTATATAACTATTAGGAAAATTGTTGACAAAGTGTTTTCAAAAAAGTTTTTTTTATTCTTATGGGCAGCTTATTCACTGGGAGCATTTGATGCACTGGGAGCAAAAAGATGACAACTGATATTAAGGCAGTGGATGAAACAGATCGACCTGCCATTCTCAAAGCATGTCGGGTATTTTTCCCCAATAAAGAAACCAGGAAGACAAATTTCCTTAGAGCTCTTCTTCCTTCAAAAAAAGAATGTTTCTTGATTTGTTTACTTGTTTGAATCCGTGTGCCTGCTTCAAGGTGAGGCTCACAGATAATACAATCAGGGCATACTCAGCTGCCAGGTTCAGGAGACAGGGAGGCAGAGGAACAAGGTGGGAGCAGTTTGTCTCTGGGGTATAGATGTATGGAAAGAAAGGGAGGTACTGCTGCTTATGCAGTTTTCTGTCTTCTCTTCCTGGGGAAAAGTGGGCTCGCACTAACGGTAGCTCACAGTCTGAAATCATGTTCATTTCTGTGTCCTGAGGGATATATTTTCCTTTTGATTTGGCATTAATTTCTTTATGTGGCATTCTTGAACACTGCCTGGCTCAAAAGAAGCTCTCATTTAACGAATGCAGAAAAGACATTCAGGAGATGGAGAGCGGGAGCATTTTCCTCCACAATCACCGGAATAGCAATTGCTGATTCTTATCTAGGTGTAAGGAAGAGATTGAAGTCCAAATTGCCTTTTTTCCTCTTTTTATTATGAATGTCCCTCATTTGACTTCTGAACTTTTAGACTTTTATATGGATGCTCCATATGGGTGACATTTTCACAATTTAAAAGTTTAAGATTTGTGTCCTTTATCTGCCCCACACTCATCTAAAACTCAAGTGCAGAATGTGGGATGAATCTCATTTTCCAACAAAAGATATCCACAACTGTAAAATTCCAAGGCAAACAGTGCAATGTATTGACATAGTAAGAACTCGGCCCTTATACACGATTGTGTCGGGGAATGGCCTAAGATGACATAGGCGTATTTTGTTAATGAGAAGGGCAAGAATGGCAGTGAATGAAGATCTCACAAAACACAATAACCAAGAGGGCTAACTTTTCACAACTGTAAATAGCAATCTTTTTGGCATATATATTCTACCCCCAGGGAGGTCATGCACAGTTTTCCGTTATGTCCCAAAACACATTGCCAAAAACAATATATGGTACATTTTTCTCTTTTTCTTAATCATTTTTGTTTAGAGAGAAGTCAAACTTATAGTCATTGCTCACTCACCATAAATTGGTCCTAAATTAAAAAAGGAAATCAGAAAAATTGAACATTTTACGGAGAATATCTGTTAGTGAATGAAAATTCTTATCTCAATGTATATGTTCTCAGAATAAAAAGAAATATGAGAACGTTATGTCTCTTGAGGTCAGATTTTAAATGTCTATACTATTAACTTAGAAGAATATCTAAGAAAATTCCCAAAGTTTTTGATGAAGCAAGTTCTATTTCAGGAACGGCCAGAGGTGGCTGTGGCAGGCCCCTTCCCAGGTCCCTCTTTCTCTTCTCTTTTCCAACTTCATTTTGTAGATTATAATTTCTTTTTCTTAGAAAGAGCCCCCTGACTATGGCACCTTCTCTCATTTCCTTTGCCTGAAAGGCCTCAAGTATTTGGCTAATTGAAGCTATGTTTCTTTTTCTTGAGAAAGTGTGTGGTGACTGATGGGATCAGGAGGGTGATGGTGGCAACGACTCTTCGAGTGGGAACAAGGTTGGGTTTGGAAAGATTAAGAGGATGGGAGCCATTGTAGTTAGTACCACCACGGTTCTCCTACTGAGCATCTTGGCAAACTGCGGAGAGAGGTCCATGCTGGGAAGAAGAGGCCTGGAGCACCCAGCTAAAGGGCTTCAAGATCTTCAACTCTAAAAAGTGAGATGATTAGAGTACTTGATGTCCCTCGTCCCCATGACTCTAGAATATTTTATGATCTATCAGTTGTTTTCAAGGGCTCAAACGCCCCTTCCTCCATCCTTCCCTCTTTGCTTTCTTCCTTTCTTTTTTCCCAAACACACATTTATTGAGCACCTACTACACACTAAGCACTAAGCTAGATCTTGGGAACACAGAAATGACTAAGCTATTGTTTTTAACTTTAAGCAGCTCACAAATCCAGGGTAGGGTGTCAGACACACTGACAGATAATTACAGTGAGATAAATGCAATAGAAAATATGCATGTGGTTCTTCAAAGAAAAGAGCATGGAACAATCAGTTATTCATGGACATCATGGGATGGAGGGGGAGACAGATGAGTTGTATTTATGCTGAGTCCCTACTGAGGCTCGGAAATTCTTCTGGTGGACAAAATGGAGAAGGGCAGTCTAGGAAAGCACACGATTCTTAAGGCACTAAAATTAAAATTATAAAGTCAGAAAGAAGCACAGTGAGTCGGGATCTGCTGGAGCAGACTGGTGCAAGGATCCAAGTGGTGAGTCATCAGCACCTGAGGGCGGGGACTAGGTTTACTTTGGTCACTGATGAATCCCCAGTGTCCAGCGAGGTGGTTGGCACATACTAGACCCTCAATAAATATTTGTTCACTACATGAATGAATGAATGAAATGGACAAGAAACTTCATTTTGTAAGTAATTGGCAATGAAAAGGATTTTAAGCATGATCAAGTTTGATTTTTCTTTTAAGATAATTCCTATGCAAATAGACCTGTAAAGTTGGAGACAAAAGAGAGGATTCTAGAAAAGGGGGTAGGAGGTGACTACAGATGAGACCTGTCAAGAACTTGAACAAGATGGCAGGGGGAAGTGGAATGAGGAAAGAGATGTGAGAGCTAGTTAGGAAATTCAGAGAGCAAGCAAGTTATTTGGATGGTGGGCAAGCAACTGATGTGGATGAAGTCAAAGAACACTTGCGGGAAATCCTATATCATACTCTCAAAATGAGTGAAACTAGATTCTCTATGACATTCATAGCTTCAGAGGTGGCAGAAGTCCCTTAAAAAATCTAAAATAGCCCCTCAAGTCTGATGTTCAATTTATGGAACATATTTTTGAAGAGCTCATTTATTCTGCAACAACTACTTCAAAATGTAATAATTTAGCATACAGAGAGCCTCAATTATACATTGTTTTGCATGTGTGAATTAACATTTAGAAAAACTAACTGGTTCAACTAGTTTAGGAAATTGTCAGTATCCATCAAAGCTGGACATATGGAGATCTATGACCAGCAATTACATACCTCACAGAAGGGCATACATTAATAGCAACACTATTTATAATAGCATTAAACTAGAAACTGCCTGGATGTCTATCAACTGTAGAACAGATAAATAAATTATGGCATACTGCCTAACAAAGAGAATGAACAAATTACAACCCCATGCAAAATACACAAGAATTTCATAAGCATAATGGTAAGTAATAGAAGTCAGACAAAAAAGAAAACACGTTGTATGATTCCATTTACAGAAATTTTAAAAGCAGGTAAAACTATAATCTATAGTTTTAATTTATAATCTATAAAGTTAGAGGTCAAAATAAGGATGTGTTAGTAGGGTAGACACCTGGGGTGTTGGTGATGCTATTTCTTGATCTGGGTACTGTTTACAGGAGTGTGCTCTTCTTTCAAAAATCCACCAGTTATACAGTTATGATCTGAGTACTTTTCTGTGCATATTATATTTCAATCAAAAGTTTTAAAAAATCTGGCTGAGTTCCTGCTAGTAGCATTGCTGAACGAGAAAAGTGAATTTCTTTATTTTGTTTTCCTATTTCTAAATGCTTAAGAGAATTTAGTGTGTAAAGAAGTAAGGACTGAAAACAATGACATCTGTCAGTCAATCTTTGCACAGAGAAGTGAACACAAAATTTCCCCTGCCTGCCTCTGCCATTCGGCATCTCAATCTCAACCCACCAGATTCTTGCTGTTTCTGTCCACTGCATCTTAACATACTGGAGCAACATCTGGGCTGAAATTTGCCAGACTGGGTAATGGTTTAATACAGTGCCCAGCGAGGGGGCCTATGAGAGTGTCCAACTAATTAGGATTGAATATCAGAGCCTGAATCTCAAATCCTGTCACTCAGGGTGATACGTCATCTCGCTAGTATATTTCATAGAACAAAGAGCAGGGCTGGGAGGTCGCCGGGATTGGTGAGAGGATGAGCTTCCAGGCGCCCAGCCATGGAAAGGGAGCAGAACCCAGAGGAAAGGCATGCTGAAAATTGTTTTAGTTTTCTAAATCCAAACAGGGAAGGCTTCACCTTTGTTTCCTTTGCATAGTGGGATTCCTCTTTGCTAATCATGAGACATTACATTCCTTGCCAAGATTCTCTAGGTGAAGAGTGGTCTCCCAACAGTTACACACTGGATCTTTGAGATCTGAAGGTAAACACCAGCATATGGCAATCCTGTGAACCCCTGCCCCCGACGCAGAGCAATCTGTTTTCCAACCTACGCAATGCTGTTTAGACTGCATGATGGCAAGAACTAATACACACAACTAGAAGTCTCTTTCTATGTAGCCCCCCACCTCAAATAAAAACAGAATATTGGAAAGAGGAGGTAGAATGGGGCAGGAAAAAGAGAGTGCTTTTATCTTCAGACTCCTTGACCAATGGAAAAATTTGCATTGATCTGATAAACTGGTTCATTTGCTCAAAATGACACTGTTTTTTGGGTTCATGTAAATGATCTGTCTTTTGCAGTAAATGTTAACCACACCAGTCAGATCTTAAGTAAAATTCACCAACTGGTGCTGAAAAGGGCTTGAGGACTCAAATAGTCTTTATTATCAACTACTGACTTGTCTCCTTTGTCACTGAGAAAACAGAGGCAATCAGAAACCTAGAACTCCCTCCATCATATGTACCACTTACCAGCATCTCTACTGATGTACTCCACTTTTCCTCCTCTTATACACAAAATGCCCTTGCTGTGTCTGAGCCAAGCCCTTCTATTTGTGAACTAGAACAGGGTCAACAAAGTTTTTCATAAAGGACCAGACAGTAAATGTTTTAGGCTTTGTGGTCCATATGGTCTATGTCATTACTCCATATGGTCTATGTCACTACTCAACTCTGTCTAGTGAAAGTAGCCATAGACAATATATAAATAAATGGGTATGGCTGTGTTCCAATAAAACTTTATTTATAAAAACAGGTCGTGGGCCAGACTTGTCCCCCAGGATCTAGTTTACTGGGTCTTGCACCAGATCCTACTGCTCTCGCCTACTCAAGGACATGCTCTAGCAATTCTCCTACTCTCCTACATCAGCACATTGTTTTCCCTCTTCAGGATCATTCCCACCAGCATACATATATGTTGTTGTTTCTCTCATCTTAAAAACCATCTCTTCATCTCACTTCCCCATTCCAGCAGTCTGCTCACTTCTCTGCTGCCTTTCACATCAAAATTTCTCAAAACAGCAGTCTCTTTTGGCTTCTTAATTTGTCTCCGCCAATATTCCCCAGAGGCCACTCCAATATGCTTTTGACTCACCACTCCACTGAAGTTGCTCTATTCAAGGTCCCTAATGACTTCTATATCTTTAAGTTCAATGGTCAATTCTTGGTCTTCATGTTACTTGACTAAGAGCAGCATTTGACCCTGTTGATCACTCTCTCTTCCTTGAACCACTTTCTTCACCTGACTTTCAAGGGCACACACTTGCCTCACTGCCACCTCACTGACTACTCCCTCTCAGTCTCCTTTTTCTGATTCTTTCTTATCTGCCCAATCTGTTCATGTTGGAGTATCACTCAGATCCTAGACATCTTCTCTATCTATAGTTAATTCCTGGCTGATCTTATCCAGTCGCATTAAATACTATCTATAACATGATGACTTCTAAATTAATGTATTATATTGGGCACTCACCTCCAGGCTCATATATCCAACTGCCTACTCAACATATCCACTTGAGTGTCTAATAATAATCTCAAACTGAACAAAATCAACACCGAACCCTTGCTATATATGCACAAACACGCACTATTTTAAATTTTCCCTATGAAGTAAGTGGTACATCCATCCTTCCTGTCTCTTAGGTCAAAACTCTAACATCATCCTTGATTCTTCTCTTTCTCTCACATGCAATATACAGTTCATAAGCATATGCTATTGATTCTTCCTTTAAATATGTAGATACATATATTCAGACTCCTTCTCATCTCCTACTCAGCTCCACCTTGACCAAGTCACTAGCAACTCACTTAAAATATTTCAATAGTTTCCTAACTGGTCTCCCTGCTTCCATTATTGCTTCTCACCATGCAGTCCATTATTAACTCAAGGGTTAGACAGATCATGTCCATCCTCTGTTCAGAATCCTTCAATGGCTTCCATCTCCCTCACAATAAAAGCCAAAGTCCTTCAAAAGTCTTCATCATAAGACAAGAAATCAACTTCTGTTGCCTTTGCTAGTTTCCTTTGCTGATATCTCCAACTTTGCCACAAGTCACATAGCTGTGAGTGGAAGACTGTTGGGAATTAAGTGTAGGATAGTAAAGAGAGTATAGTGATATTCACCTCCTCTCTGTGGCTCCGAGGAGAAGTCAGGGCATCCCAGGGAGGGAGACTGAAGGCTAGGAGTCCCAGGAGGTGGCAAACACGGATGTGTCCATGGTCCCCAGGGGAGCAAGAGAATCATGGACAAGTGTGTGACTTAGAGAGAAAATGTGAAACAAATCAACTATTTCCAGGTATGTTAAAGGGAGGTGCCCCTTGAGGGAGCAGCAAAAGCTGATCTCTAGGCTAGAGAGGGGCTGGCAAATCATGCTGCATATCAAAAAGTATGATTATTGTTTAATTGCAAGAGTTACCATGTTTTTAGTCCAACTACAGAGGGAAAAATTGAAAGACACAGTTTTCTCTCCAGTCCATTTTTTAGAGTCACTCGTCTTAAAGAATAAATAAGAAATTCAATGTCAAGTGATTTACATAAGAAAGCAAGCATGCAAATCTGGAATGATATATTTAGGAAAGTTTAAGTCCTGGTTCTGATTCCAAGTTTTAATTCATCTAACAGACTTCTCAGAAACCTATGATATTGTTGCAATTGAGCAACTTCTTTCAGATGTTTGCCTTCTCTGGGCACCCCATAAAGAAAGAATCCCCTTCTTCCACCTTCACACTCTCCTCCTGCTTTATTATTCCACACAGATCTCCATTTGACCTACAATACTTTTACTTCATAATCATAACTTATCTATGTCCTCCAGATTGTTGGTTCTCGGCATTCTAGAATGCGGTATCTCTAACTCTGGAATTGTGGCTGGCATGGAGAACGCACCTGACAATTGTGTGTTGAATGAATGAATGAGCCAGAATCCCTTTGTAAACAATTCTTTTCTGGAGACATTCAACTTCCAAAGAAGCTCAGGTTTTTGTCAGAGATTCTACATAAGGAGAGAAGCTGTCTCCTTTGCTGCTGGCACTACACAAGGGGGCATGTACATTGGCCTTGGAGATTAAATAGAAGGTGTGATGTTATGAGACAAGACTGACAATTAGAAGAATGGAAAGCAAGTTTTCAGAGTAAAATAGTGTTTGCAAATCTTAGCCTTCCAGTCCAGCAATTTCAGTTAGGGGAAAAATACCCTACAGAATATTACAGCCAGGGAAGGCAAAAGATACTCTGTAGCTTCATTAATTATACCAGAAACATCAAGCAGCTGCTGGAAAAATGTCTAGAGATGCAGTCCTGATGGGCAATATTACAGGGCTCAGAAATCAGAATCCCCAAAGAAAATTAGTGAGTGGGAGCCCACAGAGAGGAGGAAATTGAATATGTTTTAAACATAACTGCACAAAGGTTTAATGCAATAAATGATGTGCAAATTGGTTTGTAATAGAAAATCTATGTTCACTTGTAGTAAAAGCCTCCCTGAAAGTCACTGACATTTATTGAATGTTTTTAAGTGAGAGTTAATGAATCTCATGAATTGGTTATTTTTTAAATAAAATATGGTTGCATCTGGGGGGAAGAGATTTTAAATATATTTTGCAAATATTTAGTAGCTGTTTATCCATATTCATCCATCCATCCAACCATCCATCCATTTACTGAGAAATGAATTCAGTACAACTCAATAGATTACCAACAGGATACCAGAATAAGAACTATTGCAAGGCAAGTACGATGTTGTCACACAATGTTTCACTGAACTGAAGTCTCTCCGAGTGTAAATCATCCTACAGAAACAAATGGGTGACTTGCTTCTTAAAGAGATAAAATATATGAGGTTTGTAACACAGTCTTGAAGAGCAGTTTCTGAAGACCTCAGAGGGTTAAAACTGGTGGGCGTTTCATTCGTTCCATTACAAGAACTGAAGTCATTGTTATGTAAATGTTGGAAATAAACCTCTGCCATAACCACTAGTGAATTAGCGGCCAGGGCAGTACATCTGGTGTAGCTCAGAAAACTGTCAGAGCACTGAGGGTTAAAAGTTATGGATTTATACAGAACACTGGCCGGACACGACCTTGTAGGTGTGATCCATGACGTAAGAAGTTCTATAAGGACACAGATATTACATGCAGATTTCGAAGTATTCTTAGATTCATATGAAACTCTTGAAGGAAATTGTATGAAGGGAAAATATTGTCACTAGTATCCTAAAAACTATAAACATGGGGGAAAAAAAAGGCTCTTCTTTCAATATGTTCAGTTCATTGGACATTTTTAGAGAAAGCATCAAACTTGAGCCCAAGATTCCCAGAAGGTCACAGCGTCTTATTTGATCTATCTTGCCTGTATTTTAGTTACTTCTGTATGCATCTGAAAGACCCATTATCTTGGTAAATTAGCAACTTCTTAATGCAGAGGCCATGTCTAATTCACCTTTTTAGTCCATAGCTGGATAAATATTATTTATATTATTTAAAATTTTTATTTAAAAATGTTATTTTTTCATTCTTTCTCATATTAATTGAGCAACTACTATGTGCATGGTCATGGGCAAGGTGCTGTGCAAAGTAAAAGAAGTTAAAAAGGTATTGAAGATGTCTGCCCTCAAGGAGATGTTGGAAAGGAGATAGGATTGGAAGTGGCATGAGGTGAGGCTAAGAGAGAATGAGCTGGGATAAGATGTTTAGGTGAAATGGAATGTGGTTTTATTTATATTTTCTCTTGCAAAGAAATTATACCAAATGTGTTACTCTTAATGAAAAATCTCCATAATTCTAAGTAGATGCCATTATTTGGAAATGTTTGAATTGCACTTCTACTTGGCAGATAAATTATTTTTAGATGGAATTTCAACACATGCTAAATACGACAAAAACTCAAAGTCTTTCACAGGCATCAGTTCACTATCATAAGGATTCAGATCAAGGTGACAAGCTTCAAAAGTTTCTATCCATCGTACCTTGGCCACTTCTTCTTGGAAAGCCACGAGGTTCAAATGGGAGATGTTAACTAAGTCAGGCCCATATACCACCGTTATCATGCGATGTTCCAGGCGCCCGATGTTTCCCACATCCAAAAGTTCACGCAACTTGGGGTCCTGGATAATAAATGTAGAAAAAAGTTAGTCTTAAATAGAGTCCAACACAGTAGCATCATTTCAAAAGAATTAGAGCTAGAATGCCTTCAAAGCAAAGTTGCCAAGTTGCCTTTTATTCTGACTAGAAAATGGTGTGACTTGAAGTCCCTCACCCCACGATGGCCCAGAGAGGTCAAGTAACTTGCCCAAAGATTGTGGAGTGAGAATTTCTGGCTCAACACTTACAGTCCTCATGGTATTATGCTAAGAGAAATAAGTCAGACAGAGAAAGCTAAATACCGCGTGATATCACTTATATGAGGACTTTTAAAAAGCTGAACTCATAGAAACAAAGAGTAGAGTGGTAGTTACCAGGGGCTGGAGAGTGGGGGACATGGGGACATGTTGGTCAAAGAGTACAAACTTCCAGATATAAGATGAGTAAGTTCCGGCAATCTAATACATAGCTTGGTGATTATACTTAATAACCCTGTATTATATACTTGAAAGATGCTAAGACAGTAGATCTTAAATGTTCTCATCACAAAAAAGAAACGGTAGTTACGTAATATGATGAATGTGTTAGCTAACGCTATGGTGGTAATCATATTGCAATATATAAATACATCAAATCATTGTACACTTAAACTTACACAACGTTATATGTAAATTATATCTCAATAAAGGTGAAAAAAGAAGACTTACGGTCCTCAGTCTAGAGCTCTGTCTGTCATACTGTCATTCAGCGACACATTTTTATGTGCTACAATTTTCCCTTTATTTCCTCCAATCATCCCATGAATCACATATTGAAATGCAAAATCTCATCCCTCTCCTCAATTCATGGACATGTTAAGATGAATAAAGTGGTTCTGGTAGAATCAAACACAACAATGCCATTTAGGGCTGGGGCAGAATCATGGCTGAAGGTCACAGCATGAACCTTCTCCAACATTGAGTACTGATGTAAAGAGAGAGGCTGGTAAAGTGAGCAAAATGGCGGCACCTGCCATGATTATGTTGATTTCAATTCTATCCTCAAAAAGCACTGAGATTTGGACAGAAAGAACTTCTGCAGCCTTTTCAGAGCAAGATGCATCCTTTGGGACACCATAAGTGATGATCCCTTGGAGATATAGTCCTGCTGGGTAAAGGAGGTTTCCAAACTTTCTGAATTCAAAGTAAAACTACAACAGGGCTCAGTCAGTTTGGCTGAGTTTATTTTTCTCTCCTAGAACAGGCCTTGAAGGAAATGAGAGGTCATGCAGAAAATTAGCATCAAATCAATCACTTAGCAAATTTGCAGCCAGCTTCTGAGCAAAGAAAAGACTTGCATTCTTATTTATTTAGCTAAATGCTGGGCCAACAGGGCTTGATTACTTAGACTGGTTATTTTGATCTCCCTTCTGAGGTTTTTATACACAGCATCCTTACAAAGAAAAAGTGGACTTCAAAACACCAAGAAAGAAAACAAACAGAGACTTTCAAGCTGACTTATTTGACTTGGTGACATTAATTCTCGTTTTAGTTAGTAGAACTTTCTCCTCTGTTTGGCTGCATGAAGAACATTTTCAGGTAAGTTATGAAGAGCGAAAATCCCATTTCAAAGCTGTGCCCAATATAACTGAAACCTCAACTCAACTAGCAAGTCGAGAGCTTATCAAGTACATCAGGCCTCCTAGAAAGATTAGATGCTATCAGAAAAACATCAATTTGTATGACCTAGAAAAGGAGAGGTATACAGTAAAAATTCTATTAAATAAACAACAATAGTAAAACAGGGGAAATTTTAGCATTCTAGCATTAATGAAAGATTAAAGGAAAATGTTCAGGAAGAATGGACTTTTTGTGAAGGCTAATTAAAGAATGATACCAGCCGTCATGTGAAATGATTAATTGCATCACAGTTTTTGAACACCCTTGAGGCAAGGTTAGAAGAGAAAATATATTTGATCAGGACTTAAAAATTATTTTTAACTTGAAGGAGAAATATAATTCTCAGAAACTACCTGAAACTTGTAATTAGAAATCACAACCTTTAAACCAGTGCTGACAGTATCTTTACTTCCACATTTAATGGGACAATATTTGGGAGTGAATGAGCTCCATACTTTGGACCCTTTCTTTCCTTCCAGTGAGAGCCACACAACTCACTTTCTGGCTTTTTTCTCTCCCAAGCATGTTCTATTCAGTCTATACTACTTTACTGCCTAATTCTCATGTCCATTCAGAACAATTTTGCCCACCTCTTCAGTACTCAATTGATTAGGGTGCCTCCTCACAGAACTGCAGGGACCAGGTGTGGGGGTCAGGGAGTTCCCTTGAGATACAGGAATTCAAGGAAAGTTGTGAGCACTCGGAGGAGGTCCCCAGGATAGAAAATAATTCTGGAAAAAGGGTTTCTGGGATTCCCTCTGGTCCTAACAATATTGTTAGGAGTAGTCAACAGGAATTTATAAGAAAGATGACCAACTCTTTGTGGCATCTCTGTAAAAGTGTTTTTTTGTGGGTTTTTTTGGTGAGAATGATTGTCTCTGAGCTAACATCCGCTGCCAATCTTCCTCTTTGTGCTTGAGGAAGATTGGCCCTGAGCTAACATCTGTGTCAATCTTCCTCTATTTTATATGTGGAACGCCAGGAAAGCATGGCTTGACCAGTGGTGTGTAGGTTCACGCTCAGGATCCGAACTGTGAACCCTGGTCCACTGAAATGGAGTGCGTGGGAGTGCATGATCTCAACCATTATGCAACTGGGCTGGCATCTTTTTTTTTTGTTGGTGAGAAAGATTTGCTCTGAGCTAACTCCTGTGCCAGTGTTCCTCTATTTTATATGTGTGTTGCCACCACAGCATGGCTTGACAAGTGGTGTAGATTGGTGCCCAGGACCTAAACCTACAAACCCAGGCCACTGACTTAACCACTATGCCACGGGGCTGGTCCCATAGTTGTTTATATATATTTAAAAAACCTATTGGCTTTTATGCAATTAGAAATTTGTAATGAAGTTATTTAGAGGCAACGTCTGGAATAGGGAGAATAAAGGAGGCTGGCAAAATGACGAAGATGAGGATTAACCTGAGGGGTAGGTATTTGAGGATTCATTATTATATGTTTCTCTCCATCTGAGATAACATTTGTACAATAAATAATTAAGAAAAGATGATTGAGCATGAACTGGAGGAGCAGTTATATTTGAGAAATATTTTTTCAACAGAAACCACAATATTGTAAAATTATTCAGTTCTGGAAGTAAACAGAGAAATCATTTAAAGTATGTAACAAGAAAGTTCCTTACTTACGTCTTTTCTTGGTGATGGATCATACTCAGTTTTAAACTTTCTTTTCCACCATTAATCATTTTATTTGTCTTTCAAACCATACCTGTTCTTCATCTGTTGCGTTTTTATCAACACCAAACTTGGATATGTTAGAATTCTCTCTCCTAGGACATGACTTCACTTTTCTTTGCACCTCTAAGTTTTTCATTTTAAACACAACATCCCAAGATGACATGGTGGCTTCAAAACTCATTCATCTTTATTGAGCATATTGATATGTGAGGGGTATGCTGAAAAAGGTATTTGTCCTTTCAACCACCAAAAGTTGCCCTCAGCTGTTTTCAGCAAAGGAGCCCCTCAGCAGACAGGCAGACCAGGTTACTACCTGGAAGGATCAACAGCAAAGATACCACGTGTTTGGAGAACCTTATAGGTGGAAGGAATTTAAGGTAAAGAGATGGTTAAAAGAATGGTTGTCACTGGGTACATACCTCTCAGGTCTGGGGATATGAGTGGCTGCATTTCAAAAACAAACAAAATCAAAATAGTAACAATAACAGAAACCTATAGATAATTTGCACTAAAACCAGCCTCTCCCCAAAACCTATTCTGCTAAGGAATTTTACATCTGCACTTTTCTCATTGATTGAATCTCTTGATAAGTTTTCAGAGAAAGATTTACCTACTCATGTTACCATCAGACTTAAACACATTCCTTCGTCCCTGCAATTGATGTAAATTCCTTAAAATTTTTACAAAGAAAACAAGCTACCTCTAAAACTCTGTAAAAATGTTCAATTTCTCTGTTGGAGAACACTAAAGAACCAAGCTCAGAAAGAAATAAGAGGTGAAGTGAACTTGGAATTTCATATTTTCACTAAGCTGTCACTCAAGGCCTGCTTTCCCCAGAGAATATCCTAGGTATGTCTGCACAGGTGGAATGAACCAGACCAACGAAGAATCCTGGCAGCTATAATTTACTGCATTCTTAAAGTTAAGTCTCTCTTCCCATAGGAGTTACAAAATAGAGATTGTCTGATTAAATAAGCCCATTTTCTCTCAATCATCCCGGATTTGTGATTAAATTACTTCATGCCTATTGCAAAGAAAGTCAAGTTGCTCAAGTTCATAATTCCTATTTCCAGGTATTGGGCCACTGAAGAAAGAAAAGACTGTTCCACACCTGAGACACAAGGACTCCCTTACTGAATGTGTTACTGTAATTATATCATTCAAAATATTAGAAATTAATAGGAGGAATAAACACAAGCTAAAGGATGATTTTTAAAATAGTTAAATGCCAGTTTCAACCTTCATTCCTTAATGTGACTTTTAAGAAAAGCTTTATTATTTGTATGTCAGATATCCACAAAATAAAATAACTTTTCAAGACCTTTAGATTTCATTTTTGGTACAGAAGATATAACTTTACTAATTTTTTCATCCCCATGAAATAGATCTTTTCTGGATTTTAGGCTTATTGAACAATTTGTACATTACTTTTATTCCCAGCAGTGATGCAACCTTCTCAATCTGAATTACAGTTATATAAATGTAACTTTAATCCATCATTCTTATAAAGGATCAGGTGGATGAAAATCTTTCCATTAACAGTCAGTACAACAACTGGAAATTAAACAGATGGATTCCTTGTTACATTTAAATAACATTCATAAGCACGCACTTTGCAGGGATAAAGCCACCTCTTTGAAAGCAGAGCAAAATTTGTGCTTCATTCAAATTTTATTGTAAAGGAAAGATATAAACTTATGTCCAGGATGGTTGTCCAACAATCCTTTGAATTGAACATTTGTCTCTCAAAAAATAAAAAATAGATTAACAAGTTCGTTTGGAATCAATATTTAGCTTCACACCTCTCAGTTTAAAGGTGTCTCTCTCCTTTTTGTGAATGTGATGAGAAATGCCCTTCTCCTCTTCAGGGTGCACAAGTAGCTTAAGCAGCTCACATAGCCAGCAAGGTTTTTCAGATAAAACACTACCTATTTGCACAGACTACGACTCTGAAACACGGCGCCGCGAACGTCTCCTACACGGAGGGGAAGACTTGGAGGATGTTGTTTATACATTTTTTTCTGTAAGTGATAGATGAGGGGGCTTGAATATTTTTCAGCTGTTTCTTCAGAAGGAGGGAGCAAAGGGAGAAAAGACTGACTATGGCAAAGCAAAGCAACTATGGGCAAATACTAGGAAAAAAAAAAGAACTAGTAGACTATTGCCTTTCCTGTCTCACAGTGGTGTTATCATAACAAGGTATTTCTATTGCTTTGGATAGAGTGGTGATGAATTTGTATGGTCAGTCTCCCCTCCACTCAGGGGGAGCCTCTTTGTACAAGTAAAGAAATCTATTGGTGGAGAGGATAGAATTTAGTTGGTCTGGCTATACATCTCCATTCAAAATAAAGTGGTCTGAAGATGCCAGGCATGAGTTGATTGAGCTAAAGCTAGCACACTATTCAAACCTAAAAGAAAAAAGAATAGTTTGAAAGAAATGGAAGGCAACTGTCTTGAAAAATATTTCTCTTGAGCATGGGCATGTCCATGCACCTAAAAATTTGGTTATCATTGGGAATGGCCACAGAGAAGATGAAGAATCTCCAAATAGTATTCTAGTGGTTAATTAAAAATTTAACTGCTCCAGGTTTTCCTCCTCTCCATGAACAAGCTCAGGGTGTGGTTTAATGTAGTTTAAAAGCCAGAAAGAAAGGAAAGGGGAAGTGGGTGCTGGAGGCATTCAGGCAGGCTGACACTCAGGAGAAGCAGAAAAAGGGGATTGAAATTAAGGGTCCTGATTCCTGGGAACAAGTTAGTCCCAGAATGTGGAGATGTCCAAGGGAAAGACACTTTCAGAGCTGGACAAATGCTGTCCATTTCAAGAAGCTGCATTATCTGAGTAAGGTTCCTGGGTCACAATACACATGCTTGGCTTATAGGATGTTGGTCTTGATGCTCCAGAAGCTGACCTGAGTCAAAGATTGGAGAGAAAGTCAGTCATTTTGGAGGTGATCACAGAAAGCACAATGAGGGAGTGGGAAAGTGAGAGAAGGAGGAAGGAAAGCCAATCAGTAGTGTGTTACTGAGCAGTTTACCACTTTGGGGAACTGAGGCTCAGCCCACCTAGGGCCACTCCAAGACAGTGTGAAGAACACACCTCAGAGTGTCCCCTAAGGAGCCTGGAAGCTGGAGTATTGATCTGTCAACTCCCACCGTCATTGGTGGAGAGTCTCTCCTGGGACGCCACGCCCTTGCACTTCCATGACCAGAATACAGTCTCAGGACTAGACGGGAAGTCTCTGTAGGTCACCTCTGGGGGTGTGCCAGTAGAATATGAGTGCATCAAAAATGTCTGTTACGGTGTTGAAGTGACTGTAAGAAATAAGAGCATTTTGTCCCAATATTGATTAATCTTCATGTATTCTACAGAATCCATATTTGAAGAAATTTCATCAGGGTGATAAACAGATTTAGATTCCTAACTGCTCGGTTCTCTATGAAAATAATAAATATAAATACAATAAGTTTCTTCTAATTAGTCACTATTTGTCAAGCACCATCCTAGCTGTTCTATATTTTCCCCTCCATTTCATCTGCAAACAAACACTGAGAGCTAGCTATGTTTTTTCCCCAATTTGCAAATGAGAACTCTGAGGTTTAGGGAGGTAAAGTAATTTGTTCAGTTTTATAAATAGGAGGAAGGGAGCTTTGACTCCAAGTACAACTGATTATAAAACCTAAGCCATCTCCACATCACATTGCTTTACAAAGCATATCCAATTTGATGGAATTTATACAAAAATAGTGCAAATAGTTCAATTGGCAGCATAAACTTAAATAAATCAGCAGCAATCCAAGTCATCTCCTCTAGCAGTATTTTAGGCAGTTCATTAAAATATAAAACAATCCAAATGTGAAATTAAAATTGGAAAGAAATGTGGTCTAACGGCACCACTTGCCTTCCTGGGAAAGAACGGAAGCTAAATGGTCAAGTTTAATCATCATATGTGCAATCATCCTTACTGAAAGGCAAAGTGCACGAAATACAGAGCAGTTAAAAAAAAGTCAATTAAAAAAGTAGTTAGCTTTCTTCTCATCATCTCCCAGTATTTGTCAAACAAAAATTCTCCAGTATAGACAGCTTGTCACTCATGTTTCAAACTATCACCCAGCCTTCTTTGACTCATACAACCACCTGACTGCCAGCAAAATTCATATGCACAGCCATTACCACTCCAGTACATAAAAATCCACATGCCTGCAGGCATAGTGGTGTGTGCAAAACAGGCAATTAGACATCCTATGTTTCTTCCTGTTTAAAATCCCCCACAGACAGGGTGAAATGCATTACATTTCCCTTCAACTTTCAGGGGGGTCGGTGCTTCTAGGCATGTTTCAATATCGCCGTGCCCAAGTTTGAGAACAATAATGAGGTCTGTTTGTTAAAAGAATGCAGATACATTTACTAACTTCTCCCTGGTCGGTGAGTTTTTTGTTGCTGAGATATTTTATTCCTATTTTGTAGTGGTGTCTGCCTCCTTCCATGGCACTTTGATACAGTTAAATGGTCACAAAGAGGCTTCTGGAACCTCAGAACATAATTTAAAATCAAACATATCAAAAAAGGAAGCCCAAGAATTCCTCAATAATGACAAACACAAACAATGCTCCCTTTGCAGTTTCCGTAAAATCCACGCGTCTGCTACGGGCGTTTGACAATTGCCAGGAGACAGTAGAAACTGTGTCCTGTCTGTCTGACTGCGTTTTGGCTCTGCCAATTAAAAGTGACTTTGTGAAGCTTTTTTAACCCTTCTATGCCTCAGTTTCTTCATCTATGGGATGAGGATAACAGTAATGTCCTCTCCAAAGGGTTGTTAAGAGAATAAATGCATAATTATAAATTACGTACTTGGGACAGCACATAAGTTGTGAGTACTTAAAAAATAAATCAATAGCTTGAAAATGAAAGACAATATGAGGGTATCTACTGAATAATTTAATCTCTTATAGGCACCAGAACATCTTACTATATATATATTTACTTTGTGACAAGCAAAATATATATCTATATTTACATTTATGTATATATGGTTTGTGTATATTTGGCTGACTATATTCTAAACATATGCATTTTAATTTTATATTTTCTTTAATTCCCTCTTTCATGGGAAGCATCATTTAAAGAGTGCTAAAGGACAAGACATTTCTAGAACTTTTATGTTTCTGGCTCCTGCATTTAACTAGGTTTGAGAATTAAGCAAGTTGTTTTCTCTGAGCTTCAGCTTAGTTTCCACACAATGTGGAAGATAATAACAATGCCTGCTCATGTTAAAGCATTAGATTGATGATTAAAATTAAACTGTGCTGTCTCATATGTACAAAAGTACAGAAAGAATTAATATATTTTTGTGGTGACTGACAGAATTAACTTAAGTATGACATGCAAAATAGCAGTGAAATAATTCTTAGCTGTTATTTATCTTTTTCTTATTAAAATTATAGAGTTGTAGGAGTTTAAAGGAGAGAAATTTTCCTGTCAATTCACTATAGCTAATTGAAAGAATTTGAAGTAAATGGATAATTTATTTGTAAATGTCTAAATATAGATATGTGTATGTGAAAGGCTCTAAAAATATTCAAGATTAAATTTTTTTGATTTTCAGATTTATCTCCTTGTTTTATTTGTATGTCTTTTCTTTACCATTGCTCTAGATAAACATGCATTGACTATATTCCATAATGCATAAAGATCAATAATGTATTATATCTTCAGAAACCTAGGCATAGAAAGCTCTTTATAATTCAAAGTCTGGAGAAGTTCTGACGTCTACTTTTATAAAGAATAACTAATAGCATCTAAATAAGCCCTGTCTTAAATATGTCTTTTTATGTGCGTGCTTCTCTTTGAAAGTAAGAAACTGTCTTTTAAAATTCCTTACTATCCATCCATCAAAATAATCCAGCATTATACACGAAGACCAAAGTTGTCATCTCTAAGACCTCAACGAGAAAAAATTACCTTGAAAGTTATATGAATGTGTCTAATCCATTAGATCAGGTAGGTTAATAATATCTCCATGCTGTAACACTACCACCGAAATTGTTAGTACAATTCTAAACAGGAATGAAAAGGGAATTCATTGAGTCTGAAGCTCTCTTAATATTACAAAAATTATACAAAAACACAATAAGTGTTTGCATGACATTATTAGTCATTTCATTGCATTTTATTTGTTGGCCTGCACGAATTAATTTTTTCTTTTTAGGAAGATGAGCCCTGAGCTAACATCTGCTGCCAATCCTCCTCTTTTTGCTGAGGAAGATTGCCCCTGAGCTAACATCTGTGCCCATCTTCCTCTACGTTATATGTGGAACCCCTGCCACAGCATGGCTTGATGAGTGGGTGCGTAGGTCCTCGCCCAAGATCCAAACTGGTGAACCCCAGGCAGCCAAAGTGGAGTGCACGAACTTAACTGTTACACCATTGGCTGGCCCCATGAATTAATTTTTAGGCAATTGTTTTTACCTTCATTCTCAAATGTCATTTACCCTCTTTCCAGCTTTTCCCCTCCTTCCCTCTTTTCTCAGTCATCTTTTCCCTCCCTTACCAAAGTTTTCCATAGGGGATTTTGTAACCTTTGAAATGTGGGGAATCAAATGTTTTACAGCATCCTAAGAAGACAACATTTAATGCATGAAGTGTGTTGGGATGAATTGTAATGGCACCCAGTTTTGTATCAAGAGAACTCAAATCATCCTATTGTCAAGGACTAACTCAAATTACCTGACTTCTTCAGTTCTCTAATTAATTCATTCAAATATTTCCTTTATGATTAATTTACGGCAATCACTGTCTTAGGTTTTCAAGACAGAGCAGTATATGAAATGAGAGTAAGAGGATGCATATACTTTCCTTTTTTTCTTTAATGAGTCCCACATAATACCTTTTTGTGAAATATAGTTTAGAAGATATTTGAGGATTGGTTAACAGTGTCATTTCAATCTAGTGATTTCCTAGCATTGTTGGGTAATTTCAACAGTTAAGCACAAAAAAATGGATTGCATTGAACCATGAATAGGTTGCCTCTTGTGGTATGCTGGTACATATTTAAGGCTTTCAAAGAAAAAAAATCACAAAAACTAAAAACCCAAACAAACAAACAACAAGAACAAAAACCTCCACAGCCCTGAATTGTAGCATTTATTGATTTTCATGGTGTAAATACTCCCACCATGGCCAATTTCAAGCTACTCAAATGACATCACTGAATTCAGAAGTGGAAAGAGACACGCAGTAGTATTCTATTATATAGTATTTCACTGTACAGATACGAGAGCTATAAACAGTCGCGAGATCACAGATAATTGTAAAATACAACAAAATAATTAGAAAGTGGTAAGTTTTGAGTACTTATTACCTTTGTTTTTTAATACAATTTATTTAGTTGCAAATTCATATTATATTATAATATGATAATAGGTGAAGGAGGGGAAGTAAGAAGAACTTCAGGCGGGGGAACAGCGTATACAAATACTCTGTGGTAGGAGGAAGAGGAGCAAGTAAGAGAAAGTTCAAACCTAGTGGAGGAGCCTGGCTGAAATGAACCTGAGAGACAGATAGGGGGCCAGACTATACTAGGAGGTATGGTCTGTCCCTGTTAGGCAGTTCCAAGCCCTTGAATAAGGGGGAGCCATTGTATGATTTCAAGCAGAGGAAAGAAAGGATGTGAATTTCTAGAATGTGGAGGACCTTGGAGGGGAGGCAACTGCAGCATTTCAGGTGGGAGAGGCTAGTAGCTTGCAGCTTGAACCAGGGGCACAGTGGTGCAGCCAGACAGGTTTGAGAGAAAGGGAAGAGGTAATATCAACTTGACCTGATGCTGGATTGGGTATTGGGGTTAAAGGGACGGAGGTGTCAGCAATAACTCCCAGGTTCTTAACTGAGACGATGTTGTAGCCATGAGGGACAGGGACATCCAGAGAAGGACCAGGTTTGAGGGGAGTAGACCGTATGATCATGAGTTTTGTTTTTAATATGCTAAGTGTGAAGTGCCCTTGAGACTCTTCCTACTTGCAGATCTTAAATCCTGTTGCAAAGGTCTTACCTACTTGGGAGTGGCTACAGAAAATGAAGCTCCTGATTTCAGTTTTCTTCTGGATAGGATTCTAAATACAGCAAAGGCAGCCCGCAGAGCAAGATGTCAAGTAGATTTGTTATGCTTTCTCTTCTTCCGTGGATTTCAGGTCATTGCTCTTTAATCCCTCAAATATTTTTTCCTTTGATTCCCATGTTAAAGTCATTTTATATTTATCAAAATGTAGCCCAAGAAAGCCAAATGAAGTATGTACATTTAAAGAACACTTCTAAAAGGATTTAAAGAGAGGTGACACATTTGGGATGTCTCCACAGAAGGCAGATGTTAGCAAAGATTTCTGTGCGTTGTTGCATTTGGTAGTGGAAGGTGGCACTTGAATTATAAAGGCACTTTATCAAAAATATTGATTTCTAAGCCTATTATGTTTTATGAGGGTGGTTTTGGACAGTGATTTGGAACAAAAAAGCACCTTTAGTGTGATGTATTAGATGTTTCTCTACATATAACAAAAGAACTATGAATCACTGTCCTCCTTATGAATTTGATTTTCCCACATCCAAGTGATTTGCAATGCCTTATTATCTTTATTTGTGTTTTAAAAAAATTACTAGTGTGGGAAGCATCTCTTCTTGTTTACTGGCATTCACAAGTCTTGTATAGTATGAACTGTTTTTTCAGGCTGTTACCTCTCTATTTTTAATAGGCTATTTCTCTTTTTCTTACTGAGTTATAAAAAGACTTTTTATTGACCCTTTGCCTAGCAAATCTGCTGTAATATTTTTTCCAAATGTATCATTTGTCTTTATGCTTGTCATGATGTATTTTTCCCCTATAGAACTTTAAAATTTTTTGATATTCAAATCTATCGATCTTTTAAATTATTTTTTCTGATGTATTGTTATGTGCGGAAAGACCTTCCTTATCTTGACGTTGCAAAAATATTCAGTTTATAAAAATTCATTTTCTCTTCATCCTTTACGTGCTTTGCAAATGTTTACAAAGACTATGCACTCAATACATCATTGTAATATCGAGAACAATACAAAAAGGTAATCCTTTTCAAAAAATAACTAAGAATCAAGTTGTCTTTTAAATGGGAACATGTGCTCATAGTTTCTTTTCAGTCTATAGATGAGGATTTACAAAGACTAGACTTTGTAAGAGAATCTTATGATATTGACTGAAGGTTACATATCGGCATAGAAGGGAGCCAGCAAATAGCCCATATTCTGAATTTCTCCTTGTGAGGTTATTACAGTACTCACAGGTATGCTTAATGGGCACAGCTAATGTCCTTGAAGTCGGTACCTAAATGTTGATTGTTGAGCTTATTACTCCTAGAAGACTTTGAAATGGCTCTGCAATAGTCATGCTCTAACACCTGAATAAAAATGCCATAATTAATGGTGGTCATTGGTGTCATTTTACATAATTGCTCTTTGGGCTATGTGTGTGTCACAGAGCTCTATAATGCATAGGAGAAATTACAAATTCAGCATCATATTGGATAGTATTGGGCATTCCTTGAAAAACCTTGAAATGTCTTCTTTTTTCTTTTCGAGAAACAAAGAGATGCACATTTACACCTTTAAAATATGTAGTAGAGCCAACACTCACAATTCCAAGCTCTATCGCTTTATGGTTAAAAAGAAAGCATCCAGAACAACCTTGCACACATGCATCTCACCTCCAGATCTACTTCTCCTGGACTTGTCAAGCCCTGTCACGTCTGGGATGCACATTTGAGTGTGGTCATCCATTTAGGACCCAAAATTCTTCCTGGAAAGTCATTAACAGATGGTAGTTTTCTCCCGACTGTCTCAGAAAATGCTCACATAAGGAAGTATGGCTGTTTCATGAATTGGGTTGGTAGTTTCATTTGTGTGTAATGAAATTCTGCTGCGGAAAGGACTTAAAGGCCCTCTAGGGCAGAGTGGAGGCTGTGGCAACCCAAATAACCTGGGACAGGTGGCCCAGTCAGTAATTGGGGCAGGAGGGTCTGTGATAACCTACAGATCTGTGGGGTTTAGTTCATCTGTGGGGTTTAGAGAACCCAATGGACCTAGGGAACTAGGACATAGAATTCCTCTGGGATATGTAAATCATAAGGTAATGAGGCCTCCTGGTGAAACCTGTGGAGTTCCACTAGGGTCATGGCAAAGCAGGGGACTTTCAGGTATACACAAGTAAGGCCATGAGAAGATGGGACCTGAAATGTACAGGTCATTGGACTGAGGAGGGACAACTAGCTTTTGGTTATATACAATTCTTTCCCTACTTGCCCATCCAAGGAATGGCAAAGACAAGGCCTTAAGGACTGCCTTCTTCAAAACTGCTTTTCGGATCTTGATATCATAGAACCCCAGGAAAACTCTGAACGTTTTCTTAAGTGAACTTAGTAAAAGAATTGACTCACCTATACACAAATGAATATTCCAGGAGCTCTACAAATACCATAAAAACACTTCTTTCATTTGTACCTTTTTTTTCATTCATTCAAGAAACTTTGTGTTTTTATTGCCATTCTCTATGCTGGGTTATGTTTATAAATGAGGAATAGTCTTTGTCCTCAAGGTTCTGATGACTTGGTAGGGGAGAAAAAGACATAGACCCTTGAGTGTAGTGGAATAAGTGCTTCTGGAGCATAGGAGAAGGCCACCTAATTGTATTTAAGGAAGTCAAAAAGAATGAGCTACAAAGCTGGTTGGTTTTTTTACACAGAAAACTTGAGGAGACTATATTTCTTAAGAGTTTGCAGACTTATGAATAGTGCAAAGGAAACATTCGTAAAATACCTGTAGAAACACTAGGAGAGTTGATCAAAGACTCATTAAGTGTTTCCTGCGCACTCAGCCAATAAAACTCCATAAACTGTATTCGGCCAATAAAATTTCTTCTAGTCCATGTGACTAGCCCTCCTGGTAATCCTAGCCCTCATGAGGAAGTTGTTTTTACTGGTTCTAGAAGTGAAAAACATATGGAAGTCATATTTTCAGGGATTAAGGAACTCATTTTTTATTATTAAAATAAAGTCTTAATAGAGGCTTCCAACATTTTAAGATAGTCAATGATGGCTGACGATTACATAACGATGTTAATGAACTGACTACAGTGGAAACCTTTCTTGGTGATCCCTTTGTTAAAGATACTGATGTATTTTTAATTTTAACTTTATATGAGTTTTTAACACTAAGGCTCAACCTAATTAAAACCAAAGTATTTCCTTGTATTTCACAACTAAGAATTCACTCAGATAGGGCCCAATAGGTGCCATCTTGCATACATGTTTTCTTAACCTTGAAAACACACAGGATTGTACTTTAAAATAAAATTTTACATTCACATAGAGCTTGGCACATATTATGTATATGGGTACCAACCTCTATTCCACTCCTGTATTCCATCCTTACCTTGCATAAACTAAAATAAAACTAAATGAAAGTAAAAATTTAAGTATGAATTTCTTCAGTAATATGGAACCTTGATTGATTTTTTTCTAGAAAGCCTGAAAATAATTGTGGCACATTTCTTAGATGCTTATAGTTTAGCATTGATTTAAGGTTTTTCTTTAAATTGGCAAATTTCTTAAATTAAAGTAGACTTACTTAAAATAAAACCTCTTATCATTACCATAATGATATTGGACCCAAACCTTAAACTATATTTAAAAAAATAACTCAAAGTGAATCATCGACCTAGACATAAGGGCTAAAGCTACAAAGATCTTAGAAGAAAACAGGTGTAAATCTTCATGATCATGGTTTACGCAATGGTCTCTTAGATACCAAAAGCACAAGCAACAAGAGAAAAAACAGACAAACTGAACTTCATCGAAACTAAAAACTTTGTGCTTCAAAGGACACTATCAAGAAAGTAAAAAGGCAAACCAACAGAGTGAGAGAAAATAACTGTAAATTCTATCTGATAAGGGACTTATGGATACACTGCTGGTGGGAATGTAAAATGCTGCAGCCACTTGGGAAAACAGTTCTGTAGTTCCTCAAGATGTTAAACATAGAGTTACCGCGTGACCCAGCAATTCCCCTCCTAGGTATATACTCAAGAGAAATGAAAACACGTCCAAGCAAAATCTTGTACATGGAAGATCACAGCAGCATCATTCAAAACAGCCAAAAAGTAGAAACAAGCCAAATGCCCATCAATTGATGAATGTGTAAACAAAATATGGTATATCTCTACAATGGAATATTATATAGCATTTAAAAACAACGAAGTATTGTTAAGTGCTACAACATGGACGAATCTTGAAATCCTTGTGCTAAGTGAAAGAAGCCAGTTAACAAAGATCACATGTTGTATGACTCCATTTGCGTGAAATGTCTAGAAGAGTCAAAACTATAGTGACAGAAAGTAGATTAATGGTTACCACGGTCTGGGGGGAGGTAGGAGGGGGAATGACTGTTAATGAGTACAGTGTTTCTTCTCACAGTGATGAAAATATTCTAAACTTATATAGTAGTGATGACAGTACAACTCTGAATATATAAAACCCACTGAATTGTACACTTTGGAAGGGTTAATTTATTGATGTGTGAATACAGAGGTTCACCCACATGCTCCCTAAAGTACCGGAGTGTCCCCACCACACGGTGAAAGAAGTTCCTCTATGTCTCAGACAGAAGACATGTGTGAATCATGGAATTCAGCATTTTTGGAGAAAACTTCAAAATATTTTTACTCTTGGTAGGTGATTGAGTTTTCTTGGCTTAATGATAGGTGGTGAATTGAAGGGAAAGAAGATGCTTAAAACAGCAGCGGCTGACAAGATAGACGCGTTGGAGTCAGCATTCATAATATGCACAGCATTCGAAGGATACATGCAGCCTGGCACAATGACTTTTAACCTTTACCTCTCTTTGGCGGAATCTCACTATTCTCACTTCTCCCAAATGTTGGGGAGTTTCCAAACTTTTAATCTCCTCTTTCTTATGCTCTAAACCGCAAATATAAATGCTTGAACCAGGTCTAGCGTCTCTGGGAAATATACAGTTACAACATAAGTTTATCTAAAGTCAGTAACCTAATCCCCAATGGCCAACATTGTTTTTGCTCTATTGACCTGCCTGCTGTATAAATGAGTGAAAGTGAGCAGGGAAATGTTGGAGGAAAAGAACACTTTCAAATCAATAAAGATTTTCTTATTTTGGCAGGGAATAAGAGAAAAGTATTTAACTTCACTAAGCTCAAAAGTCCCAGGAATGTTGGGGCTAGATTTTTGGGTAACTAAAAGAGTAGGGTGTCTATATTGATATATCTCAAACATTTTAGGAGCTAATAGTCCTGAATTACACAGCTCATTCCTGTTGTATAATTAATTGATAATTGTTGCAGTCTACTAATTATGATAAAGTACAAATGGAATTCATTCAAATATTAGAATCTCTAAGTAAAATAAAGCTTTGTTTGGTGCTCTAAATAATTACTTCTACTATTTTTATTTTTCATCCTCATTCATTCACTTATTTATTCAGAAAATATTTGAGTTTCTACATTGTGCATGTCCTTATGCCAACTGACTCATATTTGTGTTTTTATAAAATATATTTATGAAACATTTTATGAAAGGCATTAGTGTCCTCTGCAAGAAACTACTCTGTAAATCTAAGTATCATTTTCTAACTATCAGAAAATATTTTCTTATTTGGATATTTAACAAGTGTCACGCGGTAATGTAAAGCTTTCTATTTTAGTGAGCATGATGAAGTGTTTTCTGAGCTGAAACAAATTTGCCCTGTGGGCATACTCTTTTCTTTTAAGCCAGAGGTGATCACTAGCTCATTCTGAGGTCCATTTACTACCTCGAGTAAAGGGAACAATTTTGTTTATCAACCACATGGTAGAGCCCAAAAAATCTTTACAAAATCACAAAGCTCATTCTCAAAGAGATTTTAATTTGCATGTGATATTATGTCCTAGACTATGTACAAACGAAGGTTCCTGAGTTAGCTGTATGATTTAAACTTTGTGCTCTCTCTAGTTATTTTAAAGACACATTGATGGATTTATTTTATTCAGGGTTAACACACATGCATTAAAGAGCAGAGACTGCCTTAATTTTACGTGTACAGCTTGACATACATATATTCTAGTCATTTTATGTCTAACTTTTAAAAATTCTCACTGTTCAATCTCTCAAATCCATCCATTTTTTAAATCATCATTACTGCATGCATTCGCTCACTCACTGATTTATTCAATATAAATTTAATTAAGGCAAACACATGCCAGGCACACGTGGACAACACATGCAACTTTTACATTGAAGAAGACCAATAAACAACTATAATAAACAAGAAAATTTCAGAAACTGATACGCCTATGAAGAAAACAAAATGGGAGGTGAAATAGGGAGTGGATTGAGGGTAGGGACAACTTTAGATGGAGCGGTGAAGGAGGGACCCATATAACAAAACCCAGATAACAGAAGGATGAGCCACACAAAAGTTTGAGGAAGAGGCAGTGCCGATGCCCTGAGGTGGGAATGCATTGGCTTCTTCAAGGAACATAAAGCCCAGAGAGGCTGGAACATAGGAAGAGAGGGGACAGGGATCTGTGATGGCAAGGACAGGGGGCCAATGCTGGGCCAAGTCACAGGACTCTCACAGGGATGGAGTTTGTATTTCTATTTCAAATGCACAGGAAAGCTGTTAGATTAACGCAGGGGAGTGACATGATTGGATTTATAATTTTGGAAGTTCACTTTGTCCACCATGTGCAAAACTGGAGGCAGGGAGGCCAATGAAGAGGCTATTACAAAATCTATTTCATGGTGGTTGGACTAATGCGGAATGAGTGGAGATGGAAGGGGACGCATTCTGGATGTAATTTGGACATGGAAGCAACAGGTCTTTTTGAGAGGTAGGATGGGGGGATGGTGGTAGTTGGTGCTGAAGGACAGGGAGGAATTAAACAAGACTGCCAGGGAGTCTTCCAACAGGAAAGATGGTGTCGCCATTTATGGAGCCTGAGATTACTGGTAAAGGATGGATTTAGGACTGGAAACCATCACCTCCTGCGTATCTTGTTGGAACAACTTCCTTACTGGTATCCACCTTCAGACATGTTCCTAACAATTCATTCTAGCAAAATATTTACCAAAACTGATCCAAAAGAAGAGGAAATCTTTAACAGATCAAAAATCAAGGAAAACCCTGAAACAGTTTTAAAAGTCTTGTCTTAAAGACAGGTTGAGGGCTCATAAGGATTTGGGAGGAATTCTGTCAATTTATCCTGCAAAGATACATTTTACACCTAATAATATAGAAAGAAAAAGATGTAGAAGTTTTTTATTTTATGAAATTATCAAGTACCTCATTCAAAGCCTGGCAAAGTTAACACAAGCACAAGCAATATAGATCATCTCACTTGAATATAGATATGAATATAAATATAAATATCCTAAAAAGAATACTAGTATATTGAGTTGAAGAGGGCAATAATAATTAAATAGTATGAATCCTAGTAGTCATAGAAGTAATCTAACACTGACCAAGAGTTTATTTTGTGTCAGACACCTTTTAAATGCTTTCCATATATTAGACATTTGAGGGAGGTGCTGTATCTTTATTTTAATTAATTAATTAATTTATGTATTTATTTTGGTGAGGAAGATTGTCCCTGAGTTAACATTTGTGGCAATCTTCCTCTATTTTGTGTGTGGGTCACTGCCATGACATGGCTGACAAATGGTGTAGGTCTATGCCCGGGATCTGAACCTGTGAACCCCAGGCTGTGGAAGTGGAGCACGCAAACTTACCCACTATGCCACTGGGCTGGCCCCTGTATCTTTATTTTTTCAGAGGAGGAAACTAAGGTACACAGAAGTTAAGCAACTTGCTCTATTTTATAAACCTAGTCTGAGAAGCTTTTTCCCACCTCTGTGAAGAAAGTATTGTATTGTTCAATCAATGGCAAAGAGATAATTTTTAGTCATTTGGAAAAATTAATTTCTCTCTTTTACCATCTCACAGATCATAATGATGTTCAAATAAAGAGTTAAATGTAAACAACAAACCACAATGATAAAACTACAGTTACATTTTTATATAAAACTGGGGTAGGAAGACAATACCATGAAAGAAAATGTTGAACATAAAATAGATGTTAAAATCAAAATTAAAAAAATAAGACAAACTGGGGAAAATATTTGACAGATAAAAAGAAAGGTTGATATTTTTAGCATAAACAGAGATCTTACAAATGAATATAAGTGAAAAATAATCAGCAAAAGCACAAAAATATAGATTCAAGGAAGGTAGTCACAGTGATGTATATCTTAATGAAAAACCAGAAGCAATCAGTGTGGTATTCAATTCTGGGAAACTAATCAATTAACCAAGTAAATTAAATCGATAGGCTGGAATACTATGTGGCCCTTAAAATGGTATTGATATTGTAGAAGAGCACATCTTGCCAAGGGAATGTCATATGCTAACGAGAAAATAGATTTCAAAATGGAATATGCTGTGTGATTGTCCTCTATGCACACGTGTGTGGTATGTGTTCAGACATACAGACATCCACTCACAAGATACAACATATTCCTCAGTTGTGAGGATGCAAGAAAATTGTTTTCTTTTTTGTATTTTTTGGTATTTTCCAACATTCTATTCTGTAATATATTATGTCTATAGTTAGGAACGGGATTTATAGGGTTATATAATAAAATAAAATGTTCTTTTAAGCCTTAATAGATTTTTGTTTTGCATATTTAGTGAATCTTCATAGAATCATTTTTTTTCTGGTATGTTTACTAAAAAAATTCCCCAAAAGGGGGCCAGCCTGGTGGCGTAGCAGTTAAGTCTGCAAATTCCACTTTGGTGGCCCAGGGTTCGCTGGTTCAGATCCTGGGTGTGTACCTATGCACCACGTGTCAAGCCATGCTGTGGCAGGCATCCCATACAAATAGAGGAAGATGGGCACAGATGTTAGCTCAGGGCCAGTTTTCCTCAACAAAAAGAGGAGGATTGGTGGCAGATATTAGCTCAGGGCTAAACTTCCTCAAAAAAAAAAAAAAGATTAAAAAAATATTCCCCAATGAAATTCATAACAGATATGTTCAGTAGCTCGCAAATCCTCTACAAACAAAGGACAATACCCAAGATCTTTGTGTTGCACCACTCCAAGGGGCACCCTCAGACCATATTATCAAATGTATTCTATGCATAGACTATATAGTCTATAAAATATTCTATATTCTGTTCCATAAGGAAGAAAACTCTACTTATGGAATACATGAGGGTGGGGGTGCTATAAGATATTTCCTGAAATTTAACTTAAAAGCCTGATTCTTATTCTTTCTGCCTCTTTTATAATCCTCCCTCTAACAATGATAGACAACAAATAATGATTTCCCTTGATCTGTTTGTAGTTGAATATTTTTTGACTCATCAAAAAATTCTAATGAGGGCTGGCTGGTAGCGTAGTGGTTCAGTTCACGTGCTCCACTTCAGTGGCCCAGGGTTCGCAGGTTTGGATCCTGGGCACAGACCTACGCACTGGTCATCAAGCCATGCTGTGGCAGTTGTCCCATAAATAAAATAGAGGATGATGGGCACAGATGTTAGCTCAGAGCCAATCTTCCTCAGCAAAAAGAGGAGGAGTGCTGGCAGATGTTAGCTCAGGGTTAATCTTCCTTACCAAAAAGAAAAAAAATTCTAATGAGAAACTTTCCATGACTAGCACTCAAATCACAGCTTGATGTAGATTTTCCATGTATACTTGGGAAACTTCAGTAATTGTGGGATTAAAATACATCATATCATCATAGGTGTCTAGAAAAATTTTAGGATAGTCTCAAAATTTGAATGATTAGGGGTTGGAGAATTTTTAAATCTGCAGTTTTATTGTCTAGATTGGCATGTCTAAAGCACTTGAGTTTCAAAGTGCTTTCATTTACACCATATCTTTTTTAAAAAATTGTAGTAGAATTCACATACTATGAAATTAACCTTTTATTAAAGTGAAGAATCCGGTGGCATTTTGCACATTCATAATGTTGAGCAACCACTACCTCTATCGAGTTCCAAAACATTGTCAACACCCCAAAATAAAACCTGCTACCCATTAAGCAAGTGAAAATTGTTCACTTTTATCTATTCAGCATAACGTAGAAATGAAACCTTCTAATTCTAAGTGGTGGGATTATTGGTTATTATCAGGTTGAAACAAGTATCCACAAAAGCGGTTCTCAAACTTCAAAATCACCTGTAAGGCTGGTTAAAACAACATTGCTGGGCCCCATCCCAGAGGTGTTGATGCAGTAGAATGGGATGCGACAATCTGTACGTCTCACACGTCCCCAGAGGATGCTGATGTTGCTGATTTAGGGACCACACTTTGATAACCACTGATCTATGAATTCAGAAACAGCTGAATTGACAATCATTGCATCTCCGTTTACGACCCCCTTCTTCCTACTAGAGAGAGCAAATGGCCCATTTGGAGCCAGCTGGTGATGCTAAAACCCACCAGCTGGGATTACCTAAAAGGTTGCTTGAATTGCATCTCAGAGTCCCACTTCAGGGAAAGTGCAAATGTTAAACCGATCTTGGATTGGAGCCACTTTGAAAACCTTAAACACTGGTCTTAGCCATAGATTTAGAGGGATGTATACAAAAGAAGGACACTTGATTCCTAAAATGTATTTTTAGACAAGTTCCATTCATAGTGAGTTAAAGTCAATGAGCAAAAAAAGAAAGAAAAGAAAAGCATTCGAGAGCATTTCATTTCTTTAAATAGAAAGTTCAGGGGCTGGCCCCATGGCTGAGTGGTTAAGTTCACGCACTCACTTTGGCGGTTCTCATCCTAGGCACAGACCTACAACACGGCTCATCAAGCCATACTGTGGAGGCATCCCACACAGAAGAGCTAGAATGCCTTACAACTAGGATAGGCAACTATGTACTGGGGCTTTGGCGAGAAGAAAAAAAAAAAAAAGCTTGGGTGGAACAGGAAAAGTTTCTCAACTAAGATACCAGCTTTTAACTGTGCTTTCAGTTTCTCTAACTTCCATAAGCCACAGAAATTAAACTCTTTTTTTAAAAAAAGAAAGGCCTACATATTTGACACGGCTGTAATTAAAGTAGTTTAACTTGCAGCACCCAGGTTTTCGAATCATCAAGAACAATAGATCAAGAGGAGAACAATTAAGCCTAATTTTGAACACTACTTTAAAAACTCACTCTGCCTGCCCTTTCAGCGATGGAAGCTTTTCTGTTAATATTCTTTGACCTGAATGCATTCCTCTAATAGATTTCTGAAGAATTTGATTGGGTTTCAGCTAGAATCCATAACCTCTGGTTAATTGTCGTGTATTACATATTTTGTGGATAAAATACATTTGGACAAGGATAGATAAGTCTATTCATGTTAATTCACCACTGACATTCAGTGTTTAATTCAATTTTCAGGAGTGACGATATCCCTGGCATTTCAGTAAGTCCATTTTAATTAATATCTCTACACCTCCTTAAACGCCATTTTGTATTTTATATGGGTGTTTTAAATGCAGTTTAAAGTCTATTATAAGAGCCCCTCTTCCAGGATTTCCAAGAGTTAACCTTGCCTTTGTTTGGGTGAAACACTGTCCTTTAGATAGAGCATCCTTACAGATATTAGAAAATAATACTTTGTGTCTTATGATCAGCTTTCAAACTAATCTCATCAGAAAACTTTAATTCTTATCTGATCTGAGACTGGAAGAGGAACATGTTGGATGACATCAGGTATCCTTGGAAGCCTGGAACTCACACAGTCCTAGGAGATAAAATGGCAGCGGTGGTGGAGGTGGGGGTTCTGGGAAGAGGGAAGGAGGATGGGAAAGATAAACAGAACTGAGAAAGTAAACAGCTCCTACGCTTCCAGAACAAGCCTTGTCTCAAAGCAAGGAGAGATCACACCTGTTAACATTAGGAGGTTTTAGATGAATTTTATGTTTCAAACTTGGCTCTCCATCAATATCTAAAAGCTTGCCAATACATATTAATCCCTCCGCTGTACTCAGGAACAAAGAAAACTTGCTCAGAGGCATTCTACATTAGGGATGAACAACCTGGGTGAGTCTGGCTTTGCCATGTTCTAGCCATGTAAGTGGGGGTGGTTATTCAACTTCATTTCTCCATCTGTACAAGGGGTCAGAGGGCACTTCCCTCAGAGACTTATTGCTTAGTATAGTGATTAGTACATATTAGTACAAAGGAAATGCTCAATAAATGTTAGTTTTTAATGCTGCTTTTGACAAGACACCCTCCTTAACCTAACTCTGGTGAGGCTCCTCTAAGCCCTGTAGGCCTTGACCTTGCTGTTCTCTTCTGTGGCCTGCGTCATGCACTTGTAGCAAGGATCTTGCTAAGTCAGTTTAGAGAGAACTCCCCACCCTCAGAATCTGATCATCCTCAATATCTGATCGAATTCCTCATCCCCTGCCCTTGGCGTTTGATCACGCTGGCCTGCCGCCAGCAAGAATGCTATCAAATCAGTTTAGCCAGCATTCTCCCCAACCCCTGATGCTTCCTCCCAGTAATTTTCCATCCACTAAGCCCCACTTGTCCTTGCTATATTCGGAATTGAGCCCAGTTCTCACTGAGGTCTCCTGTCTCCTATTGCAATAGTTCCTGAATAAAATCTGCTTTCACCTCTTTAACTTATGTCTCCAGTAGCCAAGAAAAATTCTGTTGCTTGGGAAGAACAGGAAAAGTTCTTTTCTTTAACATTGCTGTTATTAACATTATTTTAAAATCTGTGGTTATATACATTTTTTCATTGGGCATCATAACTCAGAGAAGTGAATTAAAACCCCACTCAGTTGTCTCTACTTTCCCTTTACTTGTTTAGTATGTTTAGGTTAGTTTTAGTCTCATTAAAAGTATTCTTTAGGGGCTGGCCCAGTGAAGCAGTGTTTAAGTTCAGATGTTCTGCTTCAGTGGCCCAGGGTTCACCGGTTTGGATCCCAGGTGCAGACCTACACACTGCCTGTCAAGCCATGCTGTGGCAGGTGTCCCACATTAAAGTAAAGAAAGATGGGCACAGATGTTAGCTCAGGGCTAATCTTCTTCAAGAAGAAAAAAAGTCTTTGGTTTTTTTTGGTAAGGGAGATTAGTCCTGAGTTAACATCTGTTGCCAATCTTCCTCTTTTTCTTTGAGGAAGATTGGCCCTGAGCTAACATCTGTGCCAGCCTTTCCTCAATTTTGTATGTGGGTTACTGACATAGTATGGCTTGACGAGTGGTTTAGGTCCACCCCCGGGATCCAACCCTGAGAACCTGGGCCACCGAAGCAGAGCATGCTGAACTTAACCACCACACCACTGAGCTGGCCCCAAAAGTCTTATTTTTTTCCTTGTATGTTGTACAGGCTTACTAATTGCCTTTAAAAAAAGTCCGCGCTTTTATTTTGCACCTAAGAGGTTGATACATACTCTTGAACGAAAATTCACAGACACATCCTAAAAAAAGTAACTAGGCACTAGAATATGGAATATAAAATGTAACACCTACTTTTAAAATAAGTCAAAGGTTAAGATAAAAATTTATTCCTTTAAGAAATTCCTTTTAAGAACTCAGTTTGGGTGAGGAACTCAGTTTTCTGAAATGAATCAGACATGAGCTTAATATCTAATGCATACAAGATACAGAATGTTAAACGTTTTATTTCTAAAAGAGATAATTCATTTACTGTTCGAGCTATAAAATTCACTTAAAGCACTGAGCTCGGGGCTGGCCCGGTGGCACAGCAGTTAAGTTCGCACGTTCCTTTTCGGCGGCCCCGGGTTCGCTGGTTTGGATCCCGGGTGTAGACATGGCACCGCTCAGCACTCCATGCTGTGGTAGCCATCCCACATATAAAGGAGAGGAAGATGGGCATGGATGTTAGCTCAGGGCCAGTCTTCCTCAGCAAAAAGAGGAGCATTGACAGGAGTTAGCTCAGGGCTAATCTTCCTCAAAAAAGCAAAAAAAAAAAAAAAAGCACTGAGCTCTTGCTGATGTCATTGTCTAACAAGTGCTATCTTTTTCTTTCCTCAAAGGCGTACCAGGGGATTCTTACAAATCAACGTACGAAGAGGAAGCTACAACGAGTAGAGTCTTCATGGCTCTCAGAAAGCTTAAGTTAGTTATCAGGCACCAAGTTTTGATTCAGAGTGCGGTTTGAGGACCAGCAGCATCGCATCCCCTGGGATCCAGGTAGGGATGTGGAATCTCAGGCACACTCCTGACCTCCTCAATCAGGGTCTGCATTTTAACAAGATCCCCAGATGACCTGTGGGCACATGAACATCTGAGAAGCCTTGTACGTGTGGAGTATCCCTGAGACATGAGGGAAGGAGCAAAGTTAAAATACCAAATTCTGAGTCCCAGCCCAGACTGTCTGATTCAAATCTTCAGGAAGCAAACAGTTTGCTCAAGAGAGGTTTATCATCAGTCAGGTTTGGCAAACTAAATGGAGGGCACAAGCTGATGCTCTGAAATAACATGGGTCTGGGCTTGAATGTCAGGGCTGCCCCGTGCGGGCGGTGCCTCTTTGGTTTAGCATCCCTTCACTCATGGTGATAGAACCTTCCCCAAGGGCTGTCGCGAGGCCGTGGAAAGTCCATCCGAACTCCTGGCATATAAAATAACTTGATAAATCTTAAGCTATTATAATTAATTTTGCAAAATTACTAGTACTGTTAATTATATACCCCCCTGCCAGAAACCAGGCCCAAAAATACCCCACCAAAAACAGTAAAGTTCGGTTTAGATGGAAGCAGTGTCAGATTGTCACTGGGATCATACTAAAGATTTCAAGAACTTTTAGTTTTTGTTTAGTGGGCAAGAATCTAACTAGGAGTAAAAGAATACATGGCAGGGATTGGAAAGAGCGAGGGTGGGGATGGTGTGGGCAGAAGGTGGGAGGCGCCTGGGGAATACTCCTTACCTGCCAGATAAAAATATCTGGGCTTGGGGCCGGCCCTGTGGCCCAGTGGTTAAGTTCATGCGCTCCGCTTCGGCGGCCCAGGGCTCAGATCCTGGGCGCGGACATAGCACCGCTCACTAGGCCGTGTTCTCATGTGGGGATTCCCACATGGCCCCTACTGTGTAAAGCACCTCTATTGCAAGTCCTCGGAAGGTGATGTCTCAGTATCACTGACATCCCTCCATACACACAGCTGGACGTTACTCGAGGGAGCCCTGAATTGCACTGTAGCTTAAAAAGTCTGTTTCCTTGACTTTACCTTCTAAATGATCTTGTCAAAATGATTAAGATGAAAAATAAAGCTCTTTGGTCTTCTCTATTCTCTAGTGTAGCAGGATAGACAAAACTTGTTTTTTCTCTTATTTAGTTTCTTTTATGTTCATTATTTACTTTTCTTCCTAATAATCAGAATATATTAAATAAACTAGTGTGGTAGGCGGAGTGATGGCTCCCCAAAGGTGTCTATGTCTTAATTGTTGGAACCTGTGTATACGTTAGGTTACATGGCGAAGGGGTATCAAGGTTGCAGATGGAATGATGGATGCGAATCAGCTGATGTTAAAATAGGGTGATTATCCTGAATTATCCAAGTGGGCCCAATATAATCAAAAGGGTCATTAAAAGTGGAAGAACGAATCAGAAGAGAGAATCAGAGAGCTGTCAGGGTGAGAAGAACTTGGTCCAACGTTGCTAGCTTTGAAGAGGGAGGAAGGGGCCATGATCCAAGGACTGCAGGTGGTCCCTAGAAGCTGGAAAGGCAAGGGAGTATATGTTCCCTTACGGCCTCCAGGAAGGAATGCACCCTGTTGGCACCTTGATCTTAACCTAGTAAGACCCATGTCAGACTTCTGACCTACAGACCGTAGAATAATAGATTTGTGTTGTTTGAAGGCACTAAATTTGTGGTAATTTGTTATACAGCAGTGCTAGAAATCTGATACAGCTAGCAACAAGAAAAAGATACCACAGAGCCAAGGAAAAGCCTCTATCAATTTGACCTACTACTGGGCTATATTTAGCTATTGTATAAATAATTAAATTCTCACAAAAGGAGCTAAAAATAACTCACCTGATATTTCTTGTATATTTTACATTTATATATGATGAATTGAACATAAAAAAGAATTAATTCAGAAGATGCTATTTCGTGATAAGCATCTTGGGCTGGCGTTTACCTTAGTATTCTCCGGACAGAAAAAGGAAATCTTCAAGGTCACCTCAGCTCTGTCATCTCCAGCCTCCACCTACAGCTCCCTGTTCAGGCCTCCTTTTATCTACATCTATTCTTTATTGAAATCATCAGTTTAAGCGGGACCATCTCCCCACAAGATGCTGAACTCCTCGAAGGCAGGTGTTCTCCCCCTCCCACAAGAGTACAAATATCAGAAAGGAAGGATTTGGGTCTGTTTTGGTCACTAATATGACTCAAGTACCCAGAGTGCTTGACTGCTCAATTTTCAATCAATTATTTATTGAGCAAATGAAGAAATGGTTTTCAAAACATGTTCATGCCTTGACCCATTCTGTCTCACCTAATAAATTGGAGAGGACAGCACAACTAAGCCAAAGGTAAAAATGGCAATGGAAGTCAACCTGGTCCAGCTCAACCATCCACAGAGCCTGCCTTGAGCACTCAAGATGCCCAGTGGTTTCCCCCTTGCTGATCTATCATGACGCCTGCCATCACTCACAAGACGATTATCAAATGTGGGTTATTTTGCTAGACGTTTATATCAGGATGTGTGTGCTGGGGTCAGGAGGTTGGCACAAGTGTCCTTTTCCCAAACACACGTTCCACTTTCCTGATTGGAAAAGGGTAGGGGGATTATAAACATCAGA
Source organism: Equus quagga (assembly GCF_021613505.1). Lineage (NCBI taxonomy): Eukaryota > Metazoa > Chordata > Mammalia > Perissodactyla > Equidae > Equus > Equus quagga. Next base: position 77,090,053 of record NC_060278.1, read on the forward strand.
AACACAACAATACGGAAAACATGAAAGCTCATGAAATCAGCTGTATTAGTTTGCTAGGGGTGCCATAACAGATGCCACCCTTGGTAGCTTAAACAACAGAAACAGTTCTAGAGAGTGGAAGTCTTTTAGAATCAAGGCATAAGCAGGTGCCATTGGTTTCTTCTGAGGCCTCTCTGCTTGGCTTGCAGATAGCAGCCTTCCTGCTGTGCCCTCACATGGACTTTTCTCTGTTGGTGTGCATCCCTGATGTTCCTTCCTTTACTGATAAGGACATGAGTCCCATTGGACTAGGGCCCAATCCTTACGACCTCATTCAACCTTAATTACCTCTTTAAAGGCTCTATCTCAAAAAACAGTCGTATTGGTGGTTAGGGCTTCAACATACCAATTTCAGGGGAACACAGTTCAGTGCAGAGCATCACTTTCGTAAATAATAAAACATCAGTCCTGGTTCCATACAAAATTTTAAAAAGATAATCAAGTGAGAAACAAGAACCAAGGCAATTTATAAGCACCAACTGGTGGAGAGACAAACCACTACTATGGTGGCCTATTCCACCATCCCCCAAATTATTTTGATAACTATTTCACCTCCCTATCTCCACTGGAGGCCTCTTCAGACCAGGTAACATACCAGAAGCTATGTTTTAAATATATTTGAGCTCCTCTTCAATTCACAGTGCAGAGTCTTGCGCAATGTACATGCTCAATAATCATGCACTGAGACATATATTACATAAGTCTCAAATATTTTTTACAGTAACTGATAGTTATGGCTACTCACTCCAACACCAGAGGGACATTTCCAATACAGGATAGTCTGGGGCAAACTTGGTTTCCAAATTTTTTTTATTTTGGTGGGGGTTGGGAGAGATTATGTGAAATCACAATTTCAAAATTAGAAGTGGCCTGAGAGGTCACCTCTTTCAACATTTCTATTTTACAGTCATGAACTGGAACATCCAGAAATGTTTAATAACTAGACCATGGCCACTCAGCTAGGAAAAACTAGAACCCAGGACCTTTGACTTCATATGCTACTGTCTCAGGTCTTATTTACTATGGTATATACACAAATCTCAGTATGAGCAATTCTATATTAATACTCCATTAATTCAAAAAATCTATAATCTCAGGTAAGAGAGTTATAAGCTGGGACACAATGGTGACAAATGTACAACTGTATTATTTCTTCTGCCTGCAACCTTGCAGGGAGGAATGTAAAATTCATCTTGAAAATAGAAAAAAATAGAAAAGAGAAAAATAAAAGACTCACGGTGTCTTCAATAAGGAATGGTTCTGCTCTCACATTTGCTTTCTTGTTTTCCCTTAACTGCTTGGAATGCCATGGAGGCCTCTTTTGGGTGGGCTGGTATGTATTCTTGTTGGAATTCCCCCTTGCTTGGGCCATTATGATACTGTTATATAAGAAAGCAAAGAGTCATACTGGCACATACTCTCCTAAGAGGGTCCCCAGGCAGGCTACATTAAGAACAGTGCTGTACATGATCCGATAATTGTTTTAATTCCTACTAATTAATAATAACCCAACTCATTTAGTAGAAGTCCTGGGAGAATTCTGTATTGGTACTGCACAAAGCTAAGTAGATCCTGCATCATCCCCCTTTTTGAGTTCTCAACAGTTTTTATCTTTCACAGCTCTGGCATTGTCCTCCACAACAGCAAAGAAAGCAGATCCTTTTCTGTTCTTAAAATTTTGGCACAATTTTACAAACTACATAGCACTTCTGGTAGGTAAAAATACTTTCATCTACTAAAAGATATTTTTAGGCCTGAAAATTTAATAAAAATATCATCATTATATAATATACCAAAAGCTCAACCTTTACAGTTTCATGGGTCCCTAAACTGAAACATACACCGTCAGATGCTAGAGGTCTCTATCTCAAAGATTCCACACTGTTTATATGAGGGTCCCAGCCTTTGTTGCTCAGACTTTTGAGTTAATACCACAGTTCTGGATTCTGGAATTGAAATTTGTGAGCCCAGATAGAAAGGTATGGAGGAATTAAGGGTAGAACAGCATTTACAGATTATGGCGTACATTTACGGGAAACTTAAGTTGTCAGTCTAATTTACATCAAAATGAATTTTGCAGAAAATAAGCAAAAGAGATCATTTGAATTTGCAAATTTAATACTCCAAATTTTTCCTATTTGAGTGACCACTAAGGCCTACGGCACACTGGGATTTGTCATTGTAAATATCGGACTTTGGGAGGCCATGAAGGAGTGATACAATTAGCAAGCCTAGTCTAGTCACTGGCCCAGTATTTACTTTTAAATGCAAATTTGATTTTCTCTACTCCTTATTGTTTTGATAACAAATCCACTATCATCACTAAATAACTTCATTTCTTTGTGAAAAATGTGCTGGAATGAAAGCCAAATGCTAGAGTTGGTGAAATGATCTAGAAAGATGATTCTTCTGACACACGCTTTGTGATATCAAAGGCATGTCAACTCTGTAGGTCATATTGCCTCTCCACAAGTCAGATGATGGAACCAATACAATAAAATGTCTTTGCCCCAGTTTAACTGATGTGGTTAATCAGTGAGGCTTGCTTATTCACTCAGGTCTGCATGCGTTCATTCAGTGAGGATTAATTGAATCTGGAGTACTGAACTGGGTGCTGGAGTGGATTGGAATCCAATATTGGATAAGACATGGCTCCTTTTCTCCAGGAGTTTTTACAATTTAGGAGGAAATATGAAATGTGAAAAGCACAAAGAGGTATTAACAAACTGGCAAATTTTGTGTAGAGGGGAAGCAATAAGCTTCATTAGAGAGGAGCTGAACAGATTTCATGGAGATGGTGTCCAAATTTGAATTTAAAAAAAGAAAAATATTTGGACACGTGGAACTGGCAAGGAGCAGAGGTCCCTCCAATTTAGGAGAAAGTGAAAGTAATGCTAAAGAAGCACATTGGCATGGGGACTCAGAGGAGAGAAACTCGTGATTCTGGGATGTGTCAATTCAGCTGAGACTTGAGGGGAAAAAAAAGCATCCAAGTCAAGAAAGGCAAAAACTCGATAGTTCTAAAAATGGGTAATAATATGATCGAAGGCAGGAAGACACGAACCAACATGGTGCACCGGAAACTAGAAACTGTTTGGCATTAACGGTGTAAAATGTGTGTAGAGCATGATGCAAAGAGAAGAGGTTGTAGTTCTGCCCAACCCCATCTCATCTTCAACAATTCTGCAAGAGGCTAGTCTAAGATGAGCCCAACTGACGTCCCCTGAGCTGTGCACATTTAAGTCAGTAAACTGGAGATTTAGCAATGGAATCTGTCCCTGCCATATGGCCCTAGCTCATTTGACAGCATGGTGGCACTGGCTTGAGGACATGCACAGATCTTAGCTCGGGCATGTGAGAGATATCTGAAAGGATCTAGATACAGGTCCTAGAACACACATCTAGCTATGCACCTACAATAGCCACACTGAGGGCCTTGGAAGCATTTTGTCCCCACAAAGTGGATAAAGCTCCAAGAATCACATTGAGAACATGGCCATAGCATGCATAGGGGTACCCAGTGGGGCCAATGGGAGGGTGAGCTCTTCTGAACGTAAGTAGCAAAAGGCTAATGATTTCTTGGGATCAGGGTGGGCTAAAGGGTTGCTAGAAATATGCAGCAAGGGGCGCTATAACTGTATTACTCCTGCTTCTATGCAGGGAAACAATTCTTCCACAGAAACAAGAAAATCTACAGTGTAAAGTCAGGATGGTAGTTACCTCTTGCTGGGGAGGTAACTGAGGAAGCCTGCTGGGGTACTAGGAAGGCTCAGTTTCAATATGGGTGGTGATTATGTGTATTTGTGTGTGTGTGTGTGTGTGTCTGTAAATTCATCTTTCACCTAGAATTTACTCACTGTACTTGAAGTAAATTATACCTTAAAGAAAAGTAAAATTTAAAAAAGAAGAAACTAAAGGTGAGGTATTCACAATTTCTGGTTCCGAATCCTATTGTTGACATGATTTACGTATTCACCACATATTTATAGAATTTCTACTTGGTGCAAGGCATGATACCAGTTGCTATTCCTTCATATTTGGATATCATCAAATTTTGCCACTTGATCATAATCCTTCTTATATGATCTTGCCTCATTTTTAAAAAAAACATATGAAGTAAAAAAGTTATTCAAAATGACTATTATTAATAAACTAATTTCAGAAGTGTTCTTCCTGCAGTCAATTTGCAAATGCAGGCAGAAACTAATATTGTTTCTCTGCTAAAGTGCTTCATTTCATTTCTCTAAGGTCCTTATATCTGTGCCCCGGAAATACTCATTTAAATGCAGGTGTGAGGATGCATAAGCTTCTTAGCCGTGACTCAGAGTGCTGACGGGCCCCTTTTTATGATTTTTCCAGACAGAGAGGAATGGTTCAGCATGTTAAGTAGCTACAAATGGTGTAATTCAGCCATAAATGGCTGCTCCACGTGATTGCCTACTGCCACGAAATTTCTCTACCTTAAATGTCATGCTAATACACTGAAATTTCGTTTCTCCTCTCAACTTAGTTAAATAAAGGAGGATCCAAAGTTCAAAATGCAAAATTGAAAATTCCCCTCGAAAGCATTTCGAGGTTACTAGTAGGTACGCAGAAGGAAATGGGGGAGAATTACATCACGGTATGCCAGCAAGCTCAAGAATCGAAGGGATGCTCTTTGCTCAAAAGGAAGCAAAAAGATCAAAAAGCTCTCTCAACAATTTGTTAGTTAGTGGGTGAGAAATACTAGAGATCATGTGTTCATTCCATGGCAATTCTCCTGGGCTGGGCACATTAGGTCACAGTCCCTAGAAGCAGAGCCCAAGATGAGTACTCTTAAGCCAGTGATTTATTAAGAGAGACTCTTGGAGGAAACATAAAAGGAAATAAGGGAAGCAAGATATAGGGGAAGGGAAGCAGGTGGACAAGGATGTGGTTTCATCTGGTGACTAGTCTCAGCCTGATCCCAAGGGGAGTTCTGTAGTATGCATGGCACCATAGTGTTGTCCCAAATAGAGATAAGGGGTTGTCCTTTGCTACCCCTCTACGAGTCATTGGCTACAGGCCACCACTGGTAATAGGGTATTACCTCCCAGGGATTTCCCAACAAGGCAGCTCCTGTCAGTTGAGGCCAATTCTCAGAAGAAGGGAATGGCTATGAGTTGTTAACAGCTAACACACATAGCATCTGTGTGAAAGACACACTGACTTAGTAAAGGGATAGGATAGGGTACCAGCTGCATCTACACTGGGCTTGCCCCACAACGCAAGGTCTGCAAACTTCTTCAATTCAGCTTTTGGCAGTGGTGTGCTGGTAAATGTTTAAAAACCAGCTTTGGGGTTAGGGGTGGGAGAGAAAAGCCCTGATTTATAGTACTTGCTGATTTCCATCATGTAAATTCTCCTAGCATGGCCAATTTTAGTCTATCGGCATGACTCACTAAATGCAGGATTAGGAACAAATGAGCAGAATGAGCTCTTGGGTTCTTGTGTGAGCTGGTTCTAGCACAATACTGGTTTACAGCATCCATACTTTCTTTCCTATCCTGACAAATCACGATTCATTGTCAACATAACTAACTGATAGCTGACATACAGAAGCTTGGAGCAGTCCAGATCTCTCTAATTCAAATTTTTGAATTCAGAGGAGAAATACTCAATAGCTCTTCTTTGCAGGTGGTATGGCATAGCAGACCATTCTGGTTTGCCTGGGGCTATCTCAGTTTTGACACTGAAAGTCCCTCTTGCATCCTGGGAAATTCCTCAATTCTAGATGGGCAAACCTGGATGATGAGTCAGTTTAGCAGACCCAATAAAGTGATACATATTTTAAAATTCTTTCTTCGTGACTGCCCAGATTAATTGCTGTCTATATCATACATCATTTAGCTCTATTCCAATTAAAACTTCATCTCACAGTCATCTTGAACTCAGGATATCCAAAATTGAACCAATGATCTTTCTCCCCAAACTTATCTCCTATAACCATGTCTCAACCACCCAAGAAAGATTTTGAGAGTCATTCTAGGTTCATCTCTCATCTTCACCTTCCATATCCAAATGGTCACCAAGTCACTTCTGCTTATAGCCATTGGCCAGAACTAGTCACAGGGATCCAAGTTAACTGCAAGGAAAACTGGGAAATACAGGAAAGCATATGGAACATTTAATCAGCATAATGATCTCAGCCACATGAACACCTACTATGGGCCAGGCTCCTCATTAGATATTAGGATACAGATTTGAAAAAACTGGGATCTCTACTCTCAGAGAGCATACAATCCTCCACAGAAGAGCCCGAATAACCTTTTAAAAATGCACATTGTTCATATTTTTTCTCTGCTTAAAACTCATAAATTCTTCCTCACTGTTAGTGGGGCAAAGCCCCAAGCCTTAGCATAGCATCCAAGATCCTCCTTGATCCTGACTACTTCCTATTTAGTTTAATTTCTTGCCACTTTTCCATAGGCATCCCAGGTTCTGGTCACAAAGCAAGTGTTTGCAGTTCCTTATGACATGTTAATTTCTACCCCGTGCCTTGGCACAGATGCTACCTACAGCCACGTGTCAAATTCCCTTGAAGTTCTACCTCCAATATCTCCTCTCTAAAGCTGTCCGTGACTCATTTCAACAGAGTTGATTTCTAACTGTAGCTCAGTCATTTGTTTTCCTATAATCTGTGCTCTCTAAACTATGAGTCGCTTGAGAGCATAAATGGCATTTGGCTAAACCCCCCCAGCACCTATCGTAGTGCCAGTGGCATGTAGTAGGTACCTAATAAATCACTGTTAAAGTGCATTAAGTTGATACTGCCTTCTATTGATCTCAGATTGCCTCCCCTGAAAAAATTTAATGCATTCAGAGAGCATGCCATATATTTTTACACACATTTGGAGTGGGCACTTCACAGAATGCTCAGATGGTCCTACATTAACGTCGAACACTGGAAAGAAAATCCTAGAAAGGGGACAGGATAGCGAGAAGTCAATGCTCTACACCTCACATACGACTGAGAAATCCTTTTAATAATATTTTGAGAATGTTGTGGTCATTGCATCATCAGCAGGGCCAATTTACATGATTTTATGAAGTAAAACTGCTCTCTCTTAGAACAGTAATGTATTATTGCCTTAGGGATACAGTTTTGAAGTGGAGCTTGTATTAACCATGCCTTTTTATTTTCTGTTTTTCTGATGTTTTGACATCTGAGGCCTTGATGACACTGGAGGGACTGCCCCTCCCAGGGCTAGTTAATTCCTAGAATAGTAAACAACTCATTTTGGAGGCTTATGTGCAAACTAACAAACCCAGAACCACTCCTACTTCCTCTGCTGGGACCTTTTACTCCCCTGCCCTAATCACCCAGGGCCAGGCCCTGACCCCAGAGCCCACTGAAATTATTCAAATCAGCCAGTCTCAGCCTGCTTACCCTGCCTTGCCCACCCCTTCCAAAGGAAACCACAAAAAGGTTCTTGCCCACATTTTCCCCTCACTCCCTCTGCCTCCTGACTGACCCTGGGGCTCCCCCGTATGGCCCACTGTGGCATGGTGTGCCCCTCCTCTTGAGAAATGTGAGTAGCAAACTGTCTTTTCAATGGCAGTCATCTCCTGATCTTTTGGACTCACCTTATCTCAATAATAATAATAAAACCTACATTGTAAAACAGGGATAGAATTGTCTTCCATGGGCCAGGGTGTAGGACGTATTGACTGACTTGCAGAAATGGGCACACAGCAGTTCCAGTCCCCCATCAAGAAGATATAGGCTGACATAAGAGGTAGACTGTTTGCAAAATGGCTGCCATAATTCTGCTCCCTGTATCCATGCCCTTGCAAGATTCCGTTCCTCTCTGTTCCTTCCTCCCACACTGACTCTGGTTTTGGCCAATGGGACACCAGTAAACGTGATGCCAGCAGAGGTTTTCAAAGATCTGTTCCATGGGGCCTACCCTCCCTTGCTGCTGGGAATCCTTCTGCTACCATGTTAGCAAGCCTACTGGAAGATAAAAGACTTCTTAGAGAGAGGTCTTAGTTATCCTAGCTGAGGCCCCAGACACATGAGTGAGGTCGTCCTTGGCTGTCAAGCTGCTACTGAGCTGCCCCAGACCAGATCTGCCTAGTCAACTCATAAAATAATGAGAAATAATAAACATTTTTCATTCCGTTCCATGCAGCTGAGGAAACTGCCTTCCAGAGCGTGACTAAAGTCTATTGTCATATTATCAGTTGAAAAAACTTTATATAATTCTGGAGAACTCAAGATACAGGCTAGCCGGATTCCTCTGTAGTTGCTCGATTCTTTCTTACAGGAAAAAAATGAAGAGATCATAGTTTGAACATTCTCAGAATTTTGTAGAAAAAAATCCATTGTGTTTTTTATTTAATTTGATACCATATCCTTAAAATAGAATAATGGACATATTCAAGGAATTACTATTCATTGTCCATCTGCTTCTATACTTAAAATTAACAAGAAATAATCAATTATAGATTTGAATATTGAGAAATCAAGGTGTATCAGTTAGGTATTGTCATATTAATGCCATGTAACAAACTACCCCAATACAAAATAGCTTAAAACAGTAAGTAGCTATTTAGCTTGTACTTCTGTGGGTTGGTTGTGTGGTTCTGCTGGTTTTGACTGAGCCCGCTCACATGCATGTAGGTAGATGTGCCGTTGGCTGACCTAGGATGGCCTCGGCTGAGAAAATCGTGGGTATTAGCACTGCTCCAAGTGTTTCTTCTTCTAGCAGTTTGCCTGGGCATGTCTTTCTCATGGCAGTGTCAGGGGGCAACTCTAAGAGGAAGCCCAATTGATTGCACTGTGAATTCATGTCTCTGTGAATGTCATGTTTGCCAATATCTCATTTGCCAACGTGAGTCACGTTGTTGGGCCCAAAGTTAGAGTAGAAGAAAGTTACGTATCTAAGGGCATGCTTACAGGGGGTGGTTGTGGTGAAGAACTGAGACTAGACATGCAATCAATCTTCTAACTAAGTAAATACCAGCAAATTTACCTACAGAAAAATAGGTGCACTGAAAACAAACTAGATTAATATTCTATCATCTGTCATAATGGCTGGGAATGAAGATGTATGTTTATTACATTATTTCCATTGAACTCATATTTATTCCTCTCAAGATGTTGTGACTCCTCAGGTCTATATGTGAATATGTATCCATCTTATTAATGATCTACTCATTTGTGATTATATAGAAGAGGCTTAAAGAAGAGTTTGAATCATTGCTTCAAGTTAAACTGGAAGACGGTAAGAAACTGTGTGATTTATTTCTCAGGAATCCAGGTCATGGTTGAATTCTTTTTTGATGACCCTGAGTGATAATGGACAAAGAAGAAAGTGTAGTGTTTAAAAAATCTGGAGAAATAACTGAGGAACGAGGAAGGGCTGTTTCCTCTAAGAATTTAATCTAATTTTTATACTCTGGATAGTCCTTTAAGCAATATTCATTGGAACAATCTGCACAGATTTACTCCTCTTACAAATAACTTAGGTTCTCGATCATAACTTCTAATTATGGCCCTTGGGACAAATCAACACATCCTTTGCATTCCATTTCTTATTTAGGAGAGGTTATTTTTTATTAATTAATTTTTATGGGTCAACAGCTTTGTTCCCTTCACTCACTGTACTTCAACAGATCAAGGACTGTTCAGTTCTGAGCCTTTGTAACCTGCATGCACTGAAATACCGCGTTAATACCCTGGAAGGGAGAATGTATTATACAGAAGTGGCTATCTCACGCCCATCCAAAGGAAGTTGGTTCATTCAACAAAAATATTAATGGCAGATAATTTAATATGTACCAAGCACTGGGTGGGCGTCTGGAAAACACACACATATGCACAAAGTTTGCACTGTCTTTGCCCTAACAAAGCTATTAATCAGTGAAGACAAAGCAATGAGTATACCAAAAATAAATTATAAAGGTTTACAAAGGTTAAGATTATGAATTAGTTGTTAGTAGGTTTTATTAGAATACAGAGATGAAAAAGATCCCTACGGGCTATAGGGATCAGGTTTATTAGTTACTGGAGCAACTTTTAAAGACATATTCATAAAGGCAGAGGCCCCACAGCCCACACTGCATGGACCCAGTTGTAATGAGAATCTGGGATATAAAAAAGCACAAGTGGTTTTCACAAGACAACCCAATACAGTAAGCAGTAATGAGCTCCTTGGCATTTTAACTTTGAAAACAAAATCAAACAAAGAAGACAGAGGCAGGGGGAAAAGCTAAAAGCGACTGATAATCTACGAATTAGCTAAGAGAAGAGAATTAGCGTGGTTTATTGTCTGTGAATTTACTTCTAGTCTTTAAACTTTATTTTAAAAAAAACTTTAAATTTCAGTTCCCATCAGCCCCCTTAGATACCAAGGCTTATAAACTAAACTAGGACACACTATCGTGGGGGAATTTTTAATGTTATTTTTTTTCTTTTGCCAGGTTAAGATTGCTTACGTCATCAAAGGTCATCAAAGAATCTGTGAAACTGTCTTATGACTGAACGTGGTTGTTTTCAAGATTGTAAAATATTTATCTCTGATATATCTACAGATAAGAAATGACATAATTGTTGGTATTTCCTTAATAGTATTTATTATCAACCTTCATTCTTTCACTCCCAGCTCCTCTTGGAGTTCTTTACTCCCTTTCCTTGATCCGGCTCTATAGAATTCAGGTCTATTCTGCAGTATGATTTCTTTACTTCCCCCAGAGACCTCTGTTTGTTCCTTATCTCAACTACAGGTCTCACTCGCCATTACACATAACTTTTAAAATCCCAGATAGAAATTTAGGGGATATATGGATTATTATATAGTTATTCATTGATGACTACTACGTAAAAAATTAACACAAAAAATGGCAGGAAACACAATGCCATATTTAACTTTTGTTCAGCTAGATAAAATAAAAAAACGAATGCTTAAAAGTACTACTAGAAGAGATGAGTAATGAATTATTTTCTGATGCTTCATAGATGTGTATTTCTCAAATATTTCTAAAATGAGCTTCCATTATTAAGCACATATATGTGCATATATATATACACTTATTTAAAGAACTGGAAAATAATGAATTTAAATTATTGCCTGGAAATATTGTCTGGAAGTATGTCAGTGTTAAGTGTCATCTCCAAACCTTTTGCTAAAACTGAAAGGAGAGATTCTTAAACTATATTTAGAATTAGGAATGTCTGGTCAGAGAGGGTTCTTTTATTCTCCTTGGTCTCTTATTTATTGCTTTATACTTTGTTCATCCCAGACTGGAGGAATTTCATCAATAACAAAGATAGGCTCATAGGAATGCCTTTAACAGCATAGCACAGTCTCTGACCTCCTAAATGGCATTTTTCTTTTTTATTAAGACATGAAATCAGGTTAAGTGCTTCAGGAGGACAGACTAAACTCCTTGCCTTTAATGAAAATTAAGTAGAAATGTCCACCAATTATCAGATGTTTTTCAAATATTAATTTGATCAATTATGAGGTAATTTATAAAATTAAACAAGAAATTATATTTTCTAAACAATTTTTAAAAAGCCTACTGCACCTGAATATATGCATGTATTTGTGATTTTAACCGGGATAATACCTTTTATTGTATTGTATAAATTAGTCTATTGTATTGATGACTTCGTCAATATGCAAATGTTTGAAGGCTGGGTGTCCTCCATGAAGCAGGAGGATTTGTTTCTTAGTTTGATCAATCAGTTTCAAATGGTGACTGATGTACATCTCTAAGTTTGTTAATGGTATAAAATAAAGGAATAAAACAAGTAGCATAGACCACAATTTCTGGAGGTGGGGTGGATAACAACTCTCATGTGATCTTAGGCCAAGGGAAAATAGAATCAAGATGTTTACAGATCAGAATTCCACTTGTAATTACCTTACCGTGTAAACATGTCAGATCAACATGAATCCCTCTGTTAGCACTCTTGAGTGAGTTGAGAAATAGCCAGGAGTTTCCCCACTTATAGTGAATCAAAGCTGTCCACCAAAGGGATGACCAAAATCCTGGAGCAGGAGAATCTATCTTTAGATGAGGTGCTGAGATGGAGTTACTGCATGATCCTGGTCTAGTTCAAAGGACGAAAGGAATTTCTGCCCATTTCCCATGACTCTCCTTTGCCAAATTTATGTCTGAGTCAAGAAAGAAAACATAGGAGTCACAGGGAATCTATTTATCAACAGACACATTCTATGGGCACAATAGTCAGCTTCTATAGGAAGAGGAAAGCTCCTGCTGGGATCCCGATGCTGTCTACTCTAGGGTTCTTGTCTGTTTCTGAGTCTGGTTGGGGCTAAGTATAAGCTAAGCAGTCTCCATTTTGAAATGTTTCACTTGAACATCCAAGACAGCTATTTTTTTCTTCTTTTCCTAAATATTTGAAGATGCACAATTTACTGCTGTTCACCAAACTCATATATTAAACATCAAGATGTCTGAGTTTTCTATTGCATCTATGCATTTTTGATCAACTCACTAAATGTTACTAAACCTCCATGTCCTCATTTGCCATTGATGGGTTAGACTCAATGGCTGACCCCCGAAGAGGTTGTGGGAGGCCCTCATTTGTAATAGTATCAGAAAAAAGTACTGGAGGGGCTTTGTTTTAACTACCATTGTGTCTCCCCACACCAAGCCTCTGCTGTTGTCGCGCTCATGTCCCCTCTTACACTTTTATTGCATTCGGACTTGACTTCCAACTGCCAGCCTTAGTATCTTTTTGGCAGAAGTGATTTTTCTGAGGCCAGAGCCTGCTCAGTGCCTAGCAGGCTGAAAGGGCTGTGAAAATAATGTCTCCTGGAAATAACCCTTTACCAATACCTGAAGGAGTGGTAGATAAATACCCCAGCTCCCTTGTATCTCAAGTGGAGAAACTCTGAGGCTTGTATTTGACCCTGTCTCCCAGTTTCCAGTGGGAATGACTCCGGTTGCCCACAGAGGTAACTGGCTTGATAACACATCCTTTGTTGACTACATCCTTTGCCTGTCTCACTTCCCCTCACCTCTAGTTCTATTTCCTTGGAACACCTTTAAAATAAACTGCTTTCATTCAAACCTTGCCTTAGGACCTGCATGTGGCCAACTCAAACTAAGATACCTCCCACCAGCAAGTGTTTTGTGGTGGAAAGTCATTAAGAATCACAAATATTTATTATTTCTATTTTTTCTGATGACACTAAAATTCTATGATCTTAGGATTCCCTACTCTCAATCTTTGCTTTTTAAATCAGAGTGCCCTCTGGCTCTTGATTCCTTCTCTTTTGCTATATACTTATTGCTGAAAACTTTTGAGATCTAATCTATATGCTTCAAACATGAATCAGACTTTAAAAAAAAAGTCTTAGAGGAAATTCTAAAAATATCTACATTTATCTTATTTCTCTTTTGCCCATGAAATGATGTTCATCAACTACAGACTGCAAAATGTAAATGCCCAATTACCCTAAAATAACAGGCTTGAAGAGGCATGGAATTCTCAGCTTTTTGTTTTGTTTTCACTCGATCATGGCCTGAAAGCCGTGAAGGAAACTATTACTGTAATCACCCATTGATACTCCAGAGTCCTGCTCAGAGAGAAACAACGAACAAAAATTTAAAATCTCTTTATGCCTTTGGGAGCTTAGAGTAAAACTTGACAGGCAGAGATGAAAGGGAAACTCAAAACGAGACCATTTAGGACTTGGGCTTTTTATAGAGTGGTCAGAAGGATCATTTGGCCAGAGTCTCACACTCATGAATTAGAATGTAAATAACTAGGAACTCTTTTCTCTGTTGATGGGAGTATAAATTGGTACAACCACTTTGGAAAACAGATGCATATATGAACATTCATAAAAGTTCTATTTTGAAATACAGAATACATTTAGAAACAGCCCAAATGTCTAATAATTTAGAAAGGATAGAGAAAACTTGCAGTAGGTTTGTAGAATAGAATAATATACAGCATTAAAATGAACTGCAGCCATACGCATCAATATCACTTCGTTGATATCCCATCCTTCTGCAAACACAGCCCCATTTTTATGTTCCTTTTCCTAGCAAGAGTCCTTGAAAAAGCTGTCTACACTGCTGTCTCTTTTCTCATGGTACATCATCTCCTGAATGTTCAGTTGAACAACTGTTCCCACTACATCAAAGACATTGCTTCCATCAAGATCACTGATGACCTCCATGTTGCCAAATCCAGTGGTGACATTTCTGTTCTCATCTTGCTTAGCTGCTCAGTAGCTTTCACTATAAATGATCGTGCCCCTTGACTTTAAATATTGTCTTCTGACGGTTTTTAGGATTTTTCACTCTCCTGTTTTCCTCCTGCTTTAATGGACGTTCTTTCCCAATATACATTGCTGGTCCATTCCCTCTTACGTTATTAGAGTGTCTAGGATTCTTTCTTGAGTCATTTTTTCCAGTTGCACACTTCCCCTAGATGATCCCATCCTGTCTATGGCCTTAAATATTTAATACATAAATGCTAATGATTCCTACATCTCCATCTCCAACAATGACCTTTCCTCACAACACCAGACTCAAATATCTACTTCCTAGACGTTTCACATGAATGCAGGACCAACTTCACGAGTGTAGGGCCCTGGGCAACTGCATTCAGAAGGGTTCATGCTTGGCTTAATGCTCTACAGTTGCCACGCTGAAATGCTTAATCCTTTTGTATTTGAACATGTGCTTTGTAACTGAAGTTCAATGGGACAATGAAAGATGCACATGAGCAGAGAAGATATGTGTAATACCTACGTCCACTGTTTCTTGTCGCCCTAATCACATAATTTGCACTGCCCACAAACACAGGCTTCCTGTGGATCCACAACACATGAGAGTTCAGTGGGACACAAAGTGAGCACAAGGTGTGTTACATCTAGAGGCACTGACAGCCATGAGAAGCTAGGCCTTCCATTAGAATTGGAACTTGCCTCAAATGCAGAAAGAAGGCAATAGCATTCTAAGAAACACAAACCACCATGGAGCCCTGTCTTATTTGTGTCATTTCACTATATTAGCCAACCACTACACTGAAAATGATGACATAGGAAAAAATGGGAAAGATAGGGCAACCAAAATGCATATGCATATATGAACTATGAACTATGAATTGTAAAATTTTAGTGATTCTGTATGAGTTAAATGCTCCTATATTTGCTTTTAAAAAGGCATTGCACAGCGTAAAGATGAATGATAAAATTCATGTTAATAACATAAAATTTTAACTTTATTTAGAATGACATTAAATAGTAAATTTTAAAATCCTATGACAATTCAAGAAAGGGACCATAGAAGAAAGAAAACAGTTCTATATTTTAGTACCTTTAATGACACTTTTCCTTCCGGCTTTCCGAACAAGGGGGCCTCATTTGCATTTTCATTTTCATTTTTTTTGTTTAAAGATTGGCACCTGAGCTAACATCTGGTGCCAATCTTCCTTCTCTTTTTCTTCTGCTTCTCCCCAAAGTCCCCCAGTACATAGCTGTATATTCTAGTTGTGAGTGAC
Source organism: Equus quagga (assembly GCF_021613505.1). Lineage (NCBI taxonomy): Eukaryota > Metazoa > Chordata > Mammalia > Perissodactyla > Equidae > Equus > Equus quagga. The sequence continues at coordinate 77,105,606 of NC_060278.1, forward strand.
TCTGGTTGTGCTATGTTGGATGTCACCTCAACATGGCTTGATGAGTGGTGCCATGTCTGCAGTCAGAATCCGAACCAGGGAAACCCTGGGCTGCTGAAGTGGAGCATACAAACTTAACCACTTGGCCATGGGGCCAGGCCCCCCTCATTTTCATTTTTGCACTGGGCCTGCAAATATGTAACCAGCTGTATATGAATGACTAACAGACATCTCAAACTTCGAATGTTTGTAAAGTATTCTTAATTCCCCTGTTCCCTTCCTTTCCAAATCTCCTTCTCTAGTCTTTCTCACCTTAGTTACAGCCCATAAATCCACCAGCTGCACTAGTAAAAAAAAATGTCAAGTTAGCCTCTCTAACTGTCACAGCATGACATATAGCATTACCTCCACAAAGTCTATCCCCAGGCTGTCCTCTCCTCTCCATCTACTATTGCCCACTTGGGTGACATCACCACCATTTCTTCCCTGGAAGAAAATAGCTGCTTCTTGACTGGATTTCCTGGTACCTCTCCACAATCCATTTTATAAACAGCCCATAAAGAGGTCTTTTAAAGACATAAGTAGATATTTGCCCTTCTCTACTAAATATATTCCAATGTGTCTCATTGTTCTTTGCATGCAACTCAAATTCCTACTGTGGTTTTCAAAGTTCTACCTGACTGGTATCTGTGTACTACTCCAAACTCTTCTCAGCCCACTCCTATTTTCATACCCTATATCTCTGCCTCACAGGACTTTCTGTTTCTCCAGAATCCCAGGATCGCTTGCACCTTGAGGCCTTTTGTGCTAACGGGCCTTCTTGGTGTGCTCTATACCCCTATCTTTGTCTGGGTGCTCTTCTTTTCATACAGATCTCAGCTTCAATGTTTCCTCCTCAAAGAGTCCTTTCCTAACCACTCCAGGGGAAAAAAAAATCCATCTCCTTACGCCAACAGGCACCTTGCTTTAATCCCTTTACATCATTCTTCTTGTTTATTCATTTATTTGTCTATGGCCGATCTTCTCCCACTGACATGTCGGCTCCATGAGATCAGGGATCTTATCTGTCTTGTTTAATGTTGTGTCTGCCGTGCTAGAATAGTATCTGGAATAAGATAGGTACCTAGTAAATGTGTCTTGACTGAATGAGTAAATGAACAAATGAAGCCACTTGGTAGTTCAGTTGTGTTTCCCCTGTAGATGGGTGTGTATATGTGTATATATCTGTGCATATATGTACCCATGTGTAAAAACACATACATATGTATATATTTACATACCATCGTAGATCTTGGCATTACCTCCTCAGCGCTTATGCTATGCCTCCCTCATTGTGTAGCAGCCATGGATTTGGCGTGGAATGGACCCACCCACAGTCGCAGAGGGATGCCCTCACTGGTTTAAAGCCACTCTTACCCTCAGGCCATATTTTTAGTGTTAGTGCTGGGCATACATAACGCAAAACTTTGGGATTTTGCTCAATGTGTGAGGAAGAGAAGCCTTTATTCTGACCCTTAGAGTGACCAATGCAGCATCTAGTTCTGGTTGCTACTGGCGTCAAAGGGACAATCGATAGGAGAGCCTGCTTGAACATGAAGCAGACATTACAGAAGGCAGAGTGAAGAGAAGGAAACCAGCTAGACTCTGAATGACCAGTTGAGCCGCTGGTTCAAACCTGAAGCCTGACTGCTGGGCTTTCCAGTTACAAGAGGCAGTAAATTCTTTCATTGCTCAAACCAGTAGGAGCTGTACTTTTTGTTATTTACAAATAAAACAGTGTAATTGACAACTGATACTAAATTCTAATCACCATTGGCATTTTGGGTGTATTTCCTTCCAGTAATTTTTAATGTTGTTAAAAGATAAGATAGCTGTAACCAGAATGCATGTATACTCTTGTGTACTTTTTTTGCTTATTGTTACAGTAAGCATTTATTTTTATGTTAATAATCATTTTTATAACCATAATCTGGTTGGTTATATAAATATCCATTGATCGCATATACTGTAACTTAACCATTTCCCCATTTTTTAGACACACAGGCTATTATCACTCTTCTCAAGTTTTGATTAATTTCTTTAATACTGATTTCCTAGAAATTTAATCGTTAGGTCGGAGTGAATGGAAATTGCTTTATCTCTTGGAACACAATGCCAAATTGATCTTTTAAATGACTTTAATATTTTTGATACCGTCACTACCCTGCCTGTATTAGACTTTATCACAGTTTTACTTTTTACAAAAATTTGACAACTAAATACACCAATAACTGCTTTCATGTTATGTTTTAATTTGCATTTCTCTGATTACTACAGGGTTTGGAAAATTTCTGATATATATTTACTATTGATAGTTATTCTTTGGGGAAATATTTCTCACTATGTAGTTGGAATTTATAGTCAGCTTTTTGGACTCATTGTGGCAGATGCTGTCGGTGTCCTAGCAATATCTCCTGAGTTCTCACCATTCCTGTGTACACAGACCAATGACTTTCATAGTGAACAACTGAAGTTCTCTGCCTAAGGGCTTTGTTGTTGGTGCCCACTAGGCTCAAGTATGGGATGAGCAGAAGGTGGTTGAGTTAAACGCCCTCTCTCAGAAACCAGAAGCATCCATCAATCAAAGACAGGCCCCAGCTCTCTTGCCCCTCATGTGAGATAACAATAAGGTCTTTGTTTTACATTCTTGCCCAGAGCACCCCAATGGGATTAAGTACCAGTTGTCCACAGTGGTAATTTGTTTGATGATTCACATTACATTGGCTGTCTTCTCGTCCCTGTATCATCCCCTACTCCTATACTGGTAATTATTGACATCACCTTCCAGATAAATTCTGTACCCAAAACCCTCTCTCAGGTTCTGTCTCTAGGGAATCCAACTGAAGACAAACATCATATTAGATTTACTATAGTGTAATGATGTAGGCTTTAAAAAATACTTATTGAACATTTGAAATCTTCCCTACTCTTTGTGAAAAAAAATCAAAATAAAGCAGTTCACTTTCCTTTGGAAATAAAGAGAAGTACTTTGTACAATGTATGCTAGCCTTTTAAAATTCTTAAAACACTTTCAAGAAAAAGGAACAAAAATAACTAACGATTTGCTATGATTTTTAAGCTAAAAGGAGCATTTATTTGTTATATATGTGGCTTTGGAACTTCGTTTTTTTTCTGTGGGGTACTTCTTAGAGATTTTGAAAAGTACGAATTTCTTTCTCCCTAGGCTTTAATCATGATGCTTTAAGGAAATCTTTTGAAATGAAGGCAGCATATATTGCAATAACAAGGCCCTTTCATTAAATTTATCCCTTAAGAAAAACCCACACAGTAACTGATTTTTGACCTCAGTTCAAATAGAAGTTTGGCTAGAAAATTCTCAGAGGTAAAATACTAAGAGTAATGGGAAATTTTTGTATTTTAAAGTTTTCCAACAACCACAATACACTTTATCCAGCATATATTTGCTTTGGGCTGTTTGAAGTTCATTTGGAGTTTAGATGGTACTTTATAGATTTCATGAACAGCCTATTTTCCAAGTACATATGACCTCCTGTTTAAGGATTACTAATGCAAGAAGAAAGTCTTCTTTTAAAAGAAAATTTGTTGCTAAGACAATATCACAGCTATACGTGCATATCCTTTCCAAACATTGTGTTTTAAAACTTTTAACTTCAGATTTCCGATTTGGGTATGAGATCTGAAACTCAACTGATCATAAATTCCCTTTAAAGCATAAATTCACTTCAAAGCCACAGCTTTGGTTGCTAAGTGACAACTTCTAAATGATGGCTTTTAAAGAATGTTAACAACTTCAAATGGGCATTTCGACACTGGTTGCCTTTAAGCAGAGTGGAAGCATACATAACCTACTAATAATGATTATTGCTTAACTATTTTAAAGTACCATAAAATAGTTTCTGATGTATGCCAATAAAGTTACAGTTTTATGGGCATCATGATGTTCATTCAAAATGTTTGGAATTTGGAAGGAAGATTTTGCCCTCACAATTTAGAGAGATCTTCCATCAAGATCGTGATGTTATTGTAGAACACGGAATTTTTAATGTTTATTTTATTTTTTGTGAGGAAGATAGGCCCTTAGCTAACATCTGTGCCAATCTTCCTCTATTTTATGTGGGATGCTGCCACAGTGTGGCTTGAACAGCTATGCTAGGTCCGTACCCAGGGTCCAAACCTGCGAACCCCGGGCCACCAAAGCAGAGCATGCCAACTTAACCACTATGCCACTGGGCCGGTCCCAGAACATGCAACTTTTGAACCTCATGTCCTCAGGAGTCTGACTGTCTATAAGGGCAAAATGAAGTGACGATTTGAGTGCCTGGATAATAAGGTTCACGAGAGTGGAGGAGATGGAATCAAATCACCACAGACCTATAGCAGAATCATCACTTGAGCAGCCCTCCTCTTTTTACTTTAACTGCAGTATCTTTTTTAAACTCTAACACTTGCTCTCAGACTTGGCCTATCCTCCCTGGAGCTCAAGGTTAGCACACAAAACAAGAAGTTACCTTGGGAGCCCCTAACATTTTAGCTGGCTGAAAGTGCTACCCCTTTCCAACATTTATGAGGCCAACTCCCAGGTCAACATCACATAACGGCCCAAATGCCAATAGTACCCTCATTGAGAAACACTAAATGTGGTCTGATCAAGTTATCCAGCTAACTGGCTGAAGGCCGAAACTACAAATTCTGTGTTTTTTCCTCTCCACCTAGCAATTCTAAATTAATTGTCTTTTACGTACCAATTTGAGGTACGCCCCAATACAAATGACATTAACAAAATTATAGTATCAACATATCCTTATGCTATTAGGATCACAGGAGGAGTCTTTTAAATAGATGCTGTATTTCCTGAATGTGTGTTTTTCAAAAACCAGAAGTGATTTATATTCTTAAGATAGCTCAAGCCATGTAACTGAGGTCCAGAAAATCTGAAACAGGCTTCGTCACCCTTAAGTACTATAGATGAATAGTCATGTATCATAGCCAATTGTGCAGTAAATTTATGTTACATCACCAGGAACATTCCAAGGAAATTCAATAATGTCTATTTATTAAATTTAGTGCTATGATTACCAACCAAGGAAAACAAAGCTAAAATATATTCCACGGAAAATCCAACAGCTTAAAAGCTGTCCAACAGAAGTTTTATGTTTGTTTGTTGATATTTAAATAAAGACCATCATCTAATTCATAGTCACATGATCCCTAAGAAATGTTGTCTTTCACATTTCCGAGGACAGGTCACACATCATTTCCCAGTCTTGTTTGACTTTGAAGGTGCTGAGGTATCTGTTGTCACGTTTACTGGAAAAAAGCAACCTTTTCATGAAACGTGCACTTGGTTCAATGGCTGAAAAACCAATATAAGTTGGGGTGCTTTGTTCCTCCATTCACTTGATACATTAAGCAAACAGTCAATATTTAATGATTGTGTCCATCTATTGATAAGGCACAAGCTTCATCTCAAATGAATACAGCTCCTAAGATGATAGCAGCCTATTGTAAGGCAGTCAAATATACTCTGTAAAACTACAAACAGGCTGGGGGCTTAAAACTAATTTAAAAAATAAAAAAGTAATGATTTAAAAATACATCGTATTTTAACTATATGATTGATAACAAATAAATAATGAGATGAAACTTTAGAACTGTTGAGTTACTATTTTTTTTTAACACATAAGGATTAATTTTCCTTCATATGGAATGAGCCCAGAGTGGGGATCCAGGGCTGAACTGATGTGGTGGCTTCAATCACTAGGAATCCAAATCCCTTGTAAATCTCAGCTCTCCCATCCTTAGTAATGATGGCCAGCTGCAAGGTGGCTTCATGGTCCAAAATGGCAGTTGGAGCTTCAATCTTCCTCTTTGCATTACAAGCAACAGGAAGGAGAAAGGCAGGGGGGACAAAAGGCGCTGTCTATACTCGCTTGTAAAAAAACCTCTTTTAAAGTTCTACCTTACAACTTTTGCTTATATCACGTTGGTCAGAAATTAGTCACATGGCCAAACCCAGTCTTTTAGCTGATTACATTGCCACCATGAATAAAAATGGGAAATGTCGCTGAGGAAAAAGGAGAGAAAGAATATTAGTTGAGCAAATATACTGTATATTTTCTGTTTGCCCATTCAGACCCAATTTCCAGCTTTCTCCATCTTGTTCTGTGCCCAGGGGACAGACCTCTGTGAAGGGCATCAGCCAGCTTTCACCCTCTGGCTTCCCTTCGAGTGTGGACGATGAGACACACCAACAGGAGATGGAAAGGTGGGAGGAGAGAGAGGACGGGGCCTTTCTTTCTCCTGTTCTAGCTAAGGCCAGAGCCTTTGTAGATGGGAATAAAATTATTTTTCAAATAATTTGACTTAATTTTTTTTTCCCTTGAGAGAGCTATACTACTCCCCCCACACCATTTTAAGAAAATCAATTACTTGCTTTCTAATTCTTAAGCAAATTTTTCAATTTGTTGTGTGAATGTAAGTCTTTTTTGCCGATTCACACAAGGACTGTTCCAATCGAGAAATATTTACAAATTGACTACCTCTCTACCCTGTGATTTAACATAATATGTACACTCCTTTTTTTCTTTTTGGCTGTCAGTCTCATAGGTGTCTTTGGTTCATACACTATATGTCACTAAAAAGGGGCAGTTTCAAGCAAGTGGTAGCGGTAATGACATTAACAGCCCACAGATTGGTCAGCAACATGTATCTCATAAAGATGAGAGACTGTGTATTTCAAAAAGCCAGGCCTCAATTATATACTTTTCCTAGTTTAGAATTTATTCTAGCTAGTAAAAATAGTGTATCCTCCAAAATGTTTCCAAAGGTAGTAATTTGAGATTAGAAACATTCTAGAAATTACTTCATTTCAGGTATTACTAATATTAAGATTACCCCCATGTGAAGCCACATTGCCTAATTGCTTAGAATTTCAGTTGGTTATATTTAAATTGGGGTTCTGCTTATTAAAAATGCCATCTATTTTTTAAGGAGCATTTTGCAGTGCACAGAGGAATCAGTGTGTAGTTTGGCTAAAAGACTGCACTCCATTCTGTTAGGTGGGCTGGCTTCATGCAAACATTATTAGCATGTGGCCAGAGCAAGTGAGATTGCGTTGGCACGGTTACTATTTAAATATACATGCAAGAGGGAGAAATAGTTCAATGAGTGAGGGACACTTAGCCTCCTCTTTGGCTCTCATTGAGACACCTGCCTTACCTTTCCCAAAGTCCCCATGGACATCCTTGCTTTACCTGGCCACAGGTAAAGCACTGCTTCTGTGAAGCAGCAGCCCTCCAACATGGCCGTCCATTTAGATCACTGAAGCTTTTCAAATTTCCAGTGCCTGGATTGTACCCTGGTCTAAGTAGATCAAAAGTCTAGAGTAGGGCCTGGATATTAGAATTTTTAAGGCACATGAGGTGATTCCAATGTGCTGCCAACGTTGAGAACCACTCCTACAAAAGAGACGAGGCTCAAGATGTGAGTGAGATGTGGGTAGGAGCAGGTCTTAATTTCTGCTTCCCACACAGGCAGCCCTTCTGTACTTAGCTATGAAGGAATGTGGCTAAGCAGGCTAAGAGTGAACTTATCAAAGAACTTTCCCTCCCCACTATGTTTCTTCACCCAGGGAAGATTTGATAAAAGGAAAAAGGCAAGCAAGCTTAACTCATGGTTGCCTTCTTATGGTAGGGAGAATTTCTTGCTGCAAGAATATCCAATTGGCCTAGCTCTGTAATTTCAGGTGATGGAGTGGAGGGGAGCTAGACTTACTAGTCCATGTATGTTGATTGTAGTAAATGTTCTTAATTTTATGGAAAAAATTCTGTTAACTGTAGCCTTGGCTTTCTTTAAAGGATTTCTAGTCAAATGCATTGATGATCTTGATGTCGATTTAGTTAGGGTATAAAGTAGATTTAGTCTATAAACTGTACTCTCTAATTGCAATCTGTTAATGAAATTTAATCCTCATGCAAATTGAGGAGTTGAAGCAAATTTACCAAACACAAATGAGGAGAGGTAATGAGGGGAAAAGTTTTTAAAAATCTTTTACTTTTATTGATAGAATTAAACTATAGCAGTTATTTCAATGCGACTTATCTAGACAGAAGAGAAAAGGGTCTTGGACTTCTGTATGAAATGTCAAACCCATTGGATTTCAAGTCTCCAATGCTCAGTCATGGCACCCACTTGAATTAACTAAGAGAAATATTTTCAAGCTCATCATGTCTAGACTGTCATAGAAGCACAGACTAAGAATGAGGGCTCTAGTATTATATATTATCCCTCTGCTAAAATAGCAAATCTTATTTACACAAGTGATAATTATACTATGTTCTAAGCTAAAGATACCAAATTTTACAATGGGAAATATAAATCTAGTTCCATTCCTTTCGGTTAGAAGATATATCCACACACCACAACAAGATGGTAAAGTATACACAGAAGGAGATCTGAGTGAGAGATGTATGCGTAGGCAAATAATTTCAGCATTGTACCTGAAACCATCCTTGACAAATTCCAAGTCATCTCTCCAAGGTCATTTCCCCATCATCTGGCCTCTTAGACAGAATCTGCTTACTTCTTCCATCCTTTGATTTATCAACACATTCTTTCCTTGAACAGTTTAACTCTACTGACCAGGAAGCGCTTTCCAGTGACGAATCTAAATTATCTGCTGATGTGAAAGTTAATTCTTATTGTCTTTCCTCAGTGAACATGGAGAAAAGCTCACAGTGCCACCTGTTTTGCACTTACTATTTTTTAAGAGGGTCATTCTATGGCTTAAAGAAGATTTTTTTGGGTAGAATTTCAAACTGCACATATATGATCTGGATAAAATATACACATATGGCCAAAGATTGGATGAGAAAAATATAAGATTATAATAGACCTAGTATAGTGGTAGTTATGGGAGATCTGTTTTTTCCATTTATATTCCTGTATATGTCTTTAAAAATAATTTAAAAGGGAAAAGTTATATTTTAAATTACATACCTTTCTCCTTCAATTTTTGTATGTTACTTTTGCATAGAACAGTATCTTTCAATCATGATTAACCATCCAAATCACTTGGGAAGCTTTTAAAAACTAGTAATGCTCAGGCCTCACCCTCAGAGATTCTGACTGAGTCGGTTCATAACACAGACATCAGTATTTTTTGTAAACCTACCCAACTTGTTGTAATAGGCAGCCAGTGACTTACAAAGCAGCGCTCAGCCTAACTTAGTTCGACGTTAGAAATACCTGAGGAGTTTAAAAAAATCCTGATGCCTGGGGAACACCCAGGCAATTTAAATGAGGATATGTGGGAATGGGACCCAGGCATCAGTATTATTAAAGCTCACAGGTGATGTCAAGGTGGAGAACCTGTGATTTAGACCAGTGGCTCTCAAAATGTGCTCCTTAGACCAGCAGCATCAGCATCACCTGGAAGTGTGTTGGAAACACAGATTATAGGGCCACACATCAGGCCTACTGAATCAGGCACACTGAGTGGGGCCCAGCAAGCTGTGTTTTTACCAACCTCCAGGGGATTCTAACGTGCCCAAAAGTTTTATAATCACTACTTGGACTATAAACTTTAAGATTATAGGGGCTGTAATTATTATATGTGTATCTCCAGCATCTAGCACAGAGCCTGGCAAAAAGTAGGTACCCAAAACTTGCCTGCTAAAGAAAAGGAAGGAAGGAAAGGAGAAAGAGAGAGAGGGATGGGGGTAAGGAGGAAAGAAGGAGGGAAGGAAGGAAGGAAATTAGGAAGGAAGGAAGGGATTCATATTTTATAAAATAAGGCATTTGTAGGGTTATATACAATGAAACCCAGAGAGGTAAAGTGAATTACGTTAGTACAAGACCTAGGCTCATTCCCTTTTCTACATCAAACTTGATACTCTTAGGTGTGTATATATTTGCAATTGTTCTATATTCTTAATGATTTAGACCTTTTATCAATATATAATGTCATTTTTGTCTCATAACAATTTTTGACTTAAAGAATATTTTGGCTGGTATTAGCATAGCCACTCCAGCTCTCTTTTGGAAACTGCATGGAACATCTTTTTCTGTCCTTTCACTTTCAAACTATTTGTGTCTTTGGATCTAAAGTGAGTCTGTTGTAGATACCCTATAGTCAGATCTTGTCTTTTTTTTTCTTTGTTTTAAAATCCATTTTGCCAATCTCTGCCCTTTAGTTGAAGAGTTTAATCTATTTACATTTAAAGTAATTATGGATGAAGAAGGATGAGCAAAATGTTTTCTATATATCTTGTATTAATTTTTTGTTCCTCAATTCTTCCATTACTGTCTTTTCTTTGTTGTTAATTGATTTTGACATGTATCCCTTTTGATTCTCTCACATTTCTTTTTGTGTATATTTTTAAATTATTCTCTTAGTGATCACCCTGGGGATTGCAATTAACAGCTTAAATTTATAGTAATCTTGTTTGAATTAATCTTAATTTAGCTTCAATAGTATACAGACACTTTGTTCCTATACGTTTCCATCTCTGCTCCTTTATATTACCATTGTCACAAATTACATCTTTATACACTGTGTGCCCATTAACATAGATTTATAATGATTGTTTTATACATTTGTCTTTTAAATCACATAGGAAAAAAAGAGGAGTTACAAACAAAAATTATAATAAAACTTGCTTTTATATTTATCTGTGTAGTTACTTTTACCGTTGTTCTCTTTTCTTTGTATGGCTTCAAGTTACTGTCTAGAGTCCTTTCATTTCTTGTAGGGCAGGTCTACTAGCAAAACTCTATCAGCTTTTGTTTATATAGCTCTATCTTAATTTTTCCTTAAGTTTTGAAGGACAATTTTGCCAGGTATAGAATTCCTGCTTGATGGTTTTTTCTTTCATCATTTTAAATACATGATTCTACTGTGATCTTGCCTCCGTGGTTTCTAATGAGAAATAAGCTGGTAATCTCAGAGGCTCTCTTGTATGTGAAGAATCACATCTCTTTTTCTGCTTTCAAGATTCTCTGTCTTTGTCATTGTCTTTCAACAGTTTAATTATGATGTGTGTCAGTGTGAACCTCTTTGCAATTATCCTACGTGGGATCCATCAAGCTTCTTGGATGTGTAAATTCATGTCTTTTATCAAATTTGGAACATTTTTAGTTATTATCTCTTCAAATATTCTTTCTAACCCTTTCTCTCTCCTCTCTTTGTGAGACTCCCATTATGTTGGTATGCTTGACAGTGTCCCACAGGTCTCTTGGGCTCTGTTCATTTTTCTACATCCTTTTATTTTTTTGCTTTTCCTCAGACTGGATAATTTCAACTGACCTATCTTCAACTTTGCTGTTTCTTTCTTCTGCTTGCTCAAATTTGCTGTCAAACCTCTGTAATAAATTTTCCATTTCAGTTTACATAATTTTCACATCCAGAATTTTTCTATTTGGTTCTCTTTTTATAACTTCTATCTCTTATTGATAGTCTATATTTGTCAAGATATTGTTTTCCTGGTTTCCTTTAGTTGTTTTTGTGTTTTTTGAGGAAGGTTAGCCCTCAGCTAACATCTGCTGCCAACCCTCCTGTTTCTGCTGAGGAAGACTGGCCCTGAGGTAATATCTGTGCCCATCTTCCTCTATTTGAGGTGGGACACCTGCAATAGCATAGCTTGACAAAGTCGTGCGTAGGTCTGCACCTGGGATTCAAACCAGCGAACCCCAGACAGCTGAAGTGGAACATGTGAACTTACTCACTGCAACACCGGGCTGGCTCCTCCTTTAGTTCTTTGACCATGGTTTTTTTTTCATCTTTTTGACCATATTTAAGAGTTGATTTAAAGTCTTTGTCTAGTAATTTCAATGTCTGTGCTTCCTCAGGGAGAGTTTCTATTAATTTCTTTTTTCCTGTGAATGAGTCATACTTTTTTGTTTCTTTGCATGCTTCATAATTCTTTGTTGAAAACTGGACATTTTGAATGTTATTATGTGGTAACTCTAGAAATCACATTATTCCCCCTCCTTAGGGTTTCTTGTTGCTGCTTGCTATGAGTTGAAGCTGGTTCTTTGTTCAGTGAATTTTATAAACTAATTTTTAGTGGTAAAATACGTATAACATAAAATTTGCCATTATAACCATTTTTAAGTGCACAGTTCAGTGACGTTAACTCACATTGTTGTGTTGTGCTGTCATCACCACCATTCATCTCCAGAACTTTTTCATTTTTTCAAACTGAAACTGTACTCATTAAATATTGACTCCCCATTATCCCTTCCCACCAGCCCATGGCAACCACCATTCTAGTCTCTGTCTCTGAATTTGACCACTCTAGGTACCTCATATAAGTGGAATCATACAAATACTTGTCCCTTTGTGTTTGGCTTATTTCACTTAGGATAATATGTTCAAAGTTCATCCATGTTGTAACATGTCAGAATTTCCTTCCTTTTTATTGCTGAATAATATTTCATTGTATGTGTATACCATATTTTGTTCATCCATTCATTCATTAATGGACACTGGGTTGCTTCCACCCTTTGACTATTGAAAATAATGCTGCTATGAACATGAGTGTATAAATATCTGTCCCAGTCTCAGCTTTCAACACTTTTGGGTATATTCCAAAAACTGAATTGCTAGATCATATGGTAATTCTCTGGATAACTTTTCAAGGAACTGCCATACTGTTTTCTACAGTGGGGGCAACATTTTACATTCCCACCAGTAATGTGCAATGGTTTCCATTTCTCTACATCCTCACCAACACTTGTGATTTTCTATTTTTATTTTTTTATAGCAGTCATCCTAATAAGTATGAAGTAGTCTCTCATTGTGATTTTGAGTTGCATTTTGCTTGTGATTAGTGTTGTTGAGCATCTTTTTATGTGCTTATCGGTCTTTGTACATTTTGTTTGGAAAAATTTCTATTTAAGTTCTTTGCCCATTTTTCTAAAGTATTTTTAAGACTGTATTCTTCATTGCGTGCAGTTTCTGAATCTCTTTTCCTTTAGCTTGTGGTCAGCTGATGGTTTGATAGAGATTTCTTTAAAGAGCTCGAGCAAAACAAAAGCAAAAATAAAACAAGCAAGCAAACAAAAAAAACCTCTTGGACTTGGTAGATTGGCTCTGTGTTGAGGCACTCTTTCAATGCTTAGATAGGCTGTTTATATCTTCATCTTAGCTGTCACTTCCTGCTGGCGTAGAGCCTAAAGATGGGATGAAGGTGAAAGTTTTGAGTCTCTTCAGATCTTTTCTGAGCATGCGTCCTACCCTGCGCATGTGCATGGCTTTTTAGATTCTTTGCTGTATTGGGATATTTTCAAAACCAGTATTCTCCAAAGTAACTCTCTCCCCAGCTTTTCCTCTTAGGCTTTTGGCATGTCTACTGTTTGTTGCAACTGTAATCTTTTGTCCCTGGTGGCAGTAGCTTGTTCATTTGCCCTTCAATGCTTTTGATGAATGCCCTCTGCATGGCTTCTTTTTTGCCTTTAGAGAACTCCCAAGTTAGGCAAAAGCAAGGCAAGCACCTTGTGTCATTCCTTCTGGAAATCTCCAGACATATCAAAACAGACAAACATAATTTCTTGATACCAAGATTCACTCTGTTCCTCCTAGAACCAGGTATCCATATTAGGAACACGGGCTGCCATCTTCATCACTGCTGCCACGCTGAGGAGGGGCGTACACAAGGCTAAGTTAAAATGCCACAGAGCTCTCTTATAGTGTTTAAGTGACCCTCTTCTTGATTCCCCATTTGCTTGGTTGCTTGAAACATTTGACTATTTTCCAGAGTTCTGATACAGTTGGTTATGACAGTTTTTGCTTGTTTTATTGATGTTTCCACGGAGGGATGGACCATTGGAGCTCCTACCTCTGCCATTTTTGCTGACTTCACCAAACATCACAGTCTTAACCCTATATCCTTAACAGGGTTGAATAGGAATCAAAAGGCAGGCAGGCAAAGGATCATGATGCCAAGTCAATGACATGAGCTTTGAAGTGAAGGAGGCAGTTCTGACACAGTCTGGACACACTTTCCCTCTCTCCTCTGCCTCCGTCCCAAACTTATATTATATAATCCAGACGCATGAGGAAAACACCAACTCAGAGACTAAGATCACCTACCACAACATGGACTGCTGCACCTCACTCAGCATGCGGTCTTGGCTTGAGCTTCTAGAGGCAGCTTTTATGATCTAAGCACCTCTGAAGGCATATTTTCTCCCTCTTGTTGGTCTTAAACCTTCTCTGGAAAGGTCATACATTTGCATTTCCTATAAATCTCTGGCTTTCTCTCAATTCCTAAGTGTTTCTTTCAGATGTGGGAAATAAGAAGCAAGTAGGAACATTTTGTTTCAATGATAAGGTAAGGCCCAATGTGTATGTCAGGGTAGACTATGGCATGCGCTCTTATCCTAAATGTTACAGGAGCAATTTGGTTGTCAGGGCTTCATCAAAAGCATCAGAAAATTGCTTGAGTTGGAGGGGAATAGACTATAATTTCCATGTCTGCCCCAAATAATCAGTCACTGACAACTTAGACATTTCTTACCAATAAAGATGGAACCAATTTTCTCTATTCCATCAAAATAAGCATATTATTTTCAGAAAGAATTTTTAAAATCATTTCTAGACATGACTAAAATTACATGAAAGAGACAGTGAGTCATAGGAATGATTTTTAAATGAACAGAAATTTAATAAGTGACCATGAATGTCTGTTGATATGCTAGGCAGCCCATCTTTGCATGATCAAAGATCCAACTAGCAATAATCAGAACATCTAGGTTAATGGCAGGACTAGAAAATTCTTTCACAGTTAATGGCTCTAATCTCTTGGGTGTCCCTCAGCTTTCCTGAGCCTGACCCTGTGATTACATCCATCTCTTCTCCCCCAGTTTAATCATTTTGCTTTTCTCAAATCCCAAAGAATTTCACCTATTAGTTGATATCAAGCAACAGGACTGCCAGAAAGACACAAGTAAAGGGAATTGTGGTACATTCCACACAGTGAAATACTTCCTAGCATATAGAAAATACTTGTCTAGCTACTCTGAAGGAATATTAAATACGTGGGAAAAAATTTTGTCAATGCCACATGAGAAGATGACCAATATGAGACCCTGCCAAAAGAAAAAAAGCAATTACAGGAGACTTTGCCACAAAACTGGTTAACTTCTTTTTTTTTTTAGACTGGGCACCGAAAGGGGAAGTTTCAATTTTCTGGACAGTTTCCTTTCATAGAACGGTACATGTCCTAGTAATTTCACATGAATTAGATGCTGTCATATGCTGAATTTGAATTTAGCTTCTGAGCTAACGTAGAAAAATAACATAACATCAATATTGTCAAACAGGAAGGCAGAAGCTGGGCAATAGCCTTCCCTTAACAGCACTTTATTGAGGTTTAATTGATACATATATAATGCAAATCTTAAGCATACAGATCAGTGTAATCTGGCAATTGTATATAACCGCATAATCATCACCCAGACCAAGGCATAAAACATTTCACCTCTCTAGAAAGTTCTCCTCATGCTCTTTTCTAATCCATCCCAATGAACTCCAGAATGAACCCTGCTATTTTGGTATCTATCACTACAGAGTACTTTGCCTGTCTTTGAACTTAGTATAAATGGAATTGTGGAATATGTTCTCTTTTGTATCTCTTCAACTCTCTTGAAAACATGATTTTGAGATTCACCCATTTTGTTGAATATATCAGTAATTCCTTCCTATCTATAGTTGAGGCGTATTCCATTATACGATCTACCACAACTTGTTCATCCGTTCACCGGTTAAAGGACATGGTTGTTTCCAGTTTGGGGCTATTATGAATAAGAGTGCTATGAACATTCTTTTTCAGGTTGTTACGTGGATATATGTTTTATCTCTTTGGGGGAAATACCTAGGAGTGAAATCGTTGGGTCAGAGAGTGGTAGGTATATACCTAACTCTGTTAGAAACTGCCAAAAAGTTTTCTAAAGTAGTTGTACCATTTTACATCACCACTGCCTAAGAGTTCAGTTATGCTACATTTTTGTTAACACTCGATCTTGTTACTATTTTTCTTATTTTAGCCATGTTAGTGAGTATGTAGTTGTAGAATAGCTTTTTGGGGTTTAAGAAATGATTTTATGAAGGTTCCTTTTTTTTCTGGATTCATTTGCTTGAATTTTTCTTTACTTGATTTCTAATTTTTAACCTTTCCAAACCCCAAATGTTATCAGTGGTTACAGATATGAATAAAATATTTTTTAAAACTTCACTGTATGTGTATAAATATCAGAAACAGGTACATAAAAGAGAAGATGCTTGCTTACATATATAAAAATCTGTTTTTTAAAATAGAGAGCCTTCAAAGGCTGAGAAGTTTGTGCATCTTAAAACAAGATTTCTGGGCACCAAATTCTTGCTTTATTTTAGAAATTATTCCATCTTGAACTTGAGGCTGTCTTGATGATATTTACTGATACTAACTGAAATTTTTGGTATGCCACTAAAACTTCAATAGCAAATCTAAATAGTGAGAAACTGTATCTAAATCCTGCCTTGCAACAGCAGAAACCAAAAGGAACCCTGAAATTGCCTTTATCACACTTTAAGAGTGTGCCTTTTGAATTTTGTGATTACTGTGTCATGAGAAACTATAAAATGCATGCAGGTTATAAAATCATCCTGATTCTGAGATCTGATTTATCGGTGGCCTACACTTGGGCATTTGCAACAAAACTCAGCTTCTGAAGCTCCAGCTCTGCTCCTTAGATGCAGTTATACATGTAAATTGAACTGTTTTTAGGGGTCATCAAATTGATGAAGGATGCAGCTCAGGGATAGCTGTCATTTGGACACATGCTCCCTGCTCGCCAACCCAAGTTTATCCTGAATTCTTAATAACTCCCTGAGGTGATTAACACATAATCACCATGAAATCAGCATGAAATGCTTTTCCAGCTATAAAACTTACAACCCGGATGGCGAGATGCCAGTGCAGGACCAGATGTTAAATGTCTGGTGCCTGGGGAGTGGCTCTGGCATCTGGCTCTGGGCCACATATATGTGGCCAAACAGCAAATATCCACTAAGAAATTGAAATTGTGTCTGTGTGTGTGTGTGTGTGTGTGTGTGTGTGAGATGCTTGATCTTACATTTCTTCCCTCATGAACTTTTTGAATCTAGAAAAAAACAGAGGCAGGAATGTAAGTGTAATCTCTGGGAAGCCCAATCTATTGCACTGTGGTTGTTTCTAAGTGCAGTGGGGCTACCATCTAGGAAATGCTCTGTTTGTAGTGGCAGCTCAAATGGAAATGCGGGCAAAATTTCCCAGAAGTTCATCACGTATTGATTGTTCTCTCCATTCTTCCTTCTCCTGTTTCCTGCATCTATCCACTTCCTTAAAAATCTAGCATATATTAGCTGGACATCAAGGGCCAAAGGATGTCTATTCAGAGAGGTGAGAAAGGCTGAGTTAGGGGACTAGAACTTCCAAGTCTTCTCTACACAGTAATCAAAAGAAGAGCTCTATTTTAAATCTGGGTCTGGCAGGTACCAAATTAACCACAAAGAATATTAAAACATTTCATAACCCACAAGGCAGGCACACTGATCATTCAGGACAGTTGGTGTCTATCACACCAGATAAGGATCTTGGAAGCACCCCATTATGGCAAGTATTAACCCTTAGTTGCCAAATCATGGGAAGGAACTGGTGACCAGGGCAGTGGTCATGCCCTCTAGAGACTTTGGGAAGCTGCTCTTTCCTAACTAGCATAAAAGCATTTCAATATTTTAATAATTGCTTAGATATAACAGTCTTATAAGCCTAGCTTTAAGCCTCAAATCTTATTTTAATTATAGCTTTTCATGAATACCAAGCCTCTCCCTCTTAGTTTGGGTTCTCCCTCCAGAAGCAGACTCATAGCAATCCAAAGTCCTTTTAGAGAAAAATCTAAAACCTGAGACAAGGATTCCAGCATAAGTAGTTTATTTGGGAGGTGATTTCAGAAAATACTGGTAGAGTTGTGGGGAAGTGAGAAAGGAAAGGAAAGGGAAGGGAAGGGAAACGAAATGATGAAAATTGTATTGTGGAGAGTTACCATTGTGGGCTACTGGGGTTTCATCATTCAGAAGTCCTCTGGGAATGACGTAGTTAGTCACCTAGGGGATGAGGAGCTGGGTATTTATCCACTAACTCTCACAGATCATTGTTGGAGGGCTGCTTCTCAGAGAGCTCACTCTCCAGCAACCAAACGGGCAGTCCACTAAAGAACGCCCTGAGGCATAAGGATTCAGTTACAGGGCATAGAAGACAGTGGGTGTGCATAGGACAGCAAGGGTCACACCTTCCAAATAAAATACCTCTTCCACGCCTTTAGAAGAAATGATGATCAGTAAAAAAGAAAGTTAGGCATATATTTTGTTGAAGCCAAGAAGGAGACTAAGCATCCATAAACCATTTATTTTAAGTTAGAATAAAGGTCTGAGGATATTTACTCTCTTCAAAGCAGTCTGTAGTGCTTTCATCTTCCAGTGGAAAGAGATCTTACAGCAGATTTCTTTCAGTAGAAAGAGATTTTTTTTCATATTTTTGGTTACAGCCAACTTGAAGTTGTGACCCCTACCCTTCACTTTTACTAAATTAAAACCCCACAGTTTAGCAACAGAGAAATGTAGGAGGGATTTGTGGTGAGATGCAGTCACTAATATTTTATATTTTATTTTATATTCAATTCAATTATTCCTGTTAATCAGTGGAAACGGAGGAAAATTAGGCCCAGACCTTATTTGACGCAATGTCTTAATCTCTGTTCTTTGTCTGCTCCACTTGTCCTTCCCTGTCATAGAATTTAAATTGCCAAACTGATGGGTATATCTTTTAATCTGCTCCTGGTAGTAGTTTAATTATGCAAAGACAGAGAAAGAGAAAGAGCCACCAGCTGGGATTCTCCGATCTCTAAACTGCGGGGAGTTGTTCTTTTAATTCATTATACTTTGTGAATTTCATGTAAGGTGCACAAGAAACCATAGGGAAAACTTAAAAGCAAATCGCTGGTTCAAAGTTTGATTCTAAGAATATTCTCAAGGCACTGTGATGGCCCAGAGAATGAAGGGAGGCTTGGGGAAGTGCACGAGCTGCGGCTTATTTTAGTAACCAAATCAAACCTTGAACACTCCCTTGGCCATCTTGACTTTCCAGTGGGTCCTGAGCTGCTCCTCTACTGTTTAATTACTAATTGGCTAAAAACATGAGAATACTTAAAAGCAAGCACTGGCAACTTGGACCCAGACATTCTTCTTCAACTCCACTTTACCTGTTTCAAATATAAGATAACAGTAGCCGAGGGAGGGGATCCTTTTATGTGCTTCATTTGCCTCCTCATTCCCCTTTTAATTTCTTTTGGCCTTCAAGAATTATGTCTTCCCTTTCCTTACTGCTTCACTGAAAACCATCTGCCGAGAAATGTTAAAATACCTCATTTTCTTGGAATCTAATATTTTGTCAGTCGTTACTTCTTTTTGATCAACATTCAGAGCTCGGCAAAACACTTCAACTTATTCTACTAATATTTATTGAGAACCCGCCTGTGCCAGACATTGAATTAGGTGTTGAGCATATAACGTTAAGCAACACCAGATATAACCACTGTTCTCATGGAGTTTACAGTCTGGTGGTGGAGACTGCGGACACAAATAAACATAAATTTACAAAGTGCTCTCAAGTACAGAGATTCAGTCCTATTGAATATGGATAGATAGATAGATAGATAGATAGATATAGATAAAGATTGATCCTGGAGACAGGGCTGAGGGGTGATTAGGAAGGCTACTCTGAGGAAGTGGCACTTGAATTGAGAAATAAAGGCAGAGGGAAAGAATTAACCAAGAGAAGGGATAAAAGCAGCAGTCTCGAGGGTGGGAATCTCTTCTGCCCAGTGAAGAGGAGAATGATAACAAAGGTCTGGAGAAGACAGTGGGGCTGGAACATGCAGGGCCTTCAAGGTCATAAGGCTTTTGGTCTTGATACTCAAAGCAACAAAAGCTGTTGAAGAGTTTCAAACGTTGGGCTCACTTGACGTACTAGTTAATCTGAAAATACCACTTTCACCATAGTGTGGGGAAAATACTGGAGAGGAGCACACGTGAATGGTGGGCAGATCAGTTAGAAGGTTACTGCCAAACATTGAGGTAGACTGACTTAAGTGGGGGCAGTTGAGAAAGAGAAAAATGAATGCATCCAGGACATACTAGAATGGATTCCAGAAGCAATCCTTCAGAACACAGAATGGGTTGGAAATGGGTTAGAAGAAGAAAGTATAAAGGATGACTCCTAAGTTGCCAGCTTGCAACACTGGACAGATGGAGGTGACACCATTGAAACCAAGGAGGTGATGCTTTTATAATGCATTTGACACATGTCCCCAGGCAGGCCTAATTTCTTGAGCCTCATCTTTAGGTTTTATGAGGAATAACTGCCTGGTCCAAATCTCTGATGGACAATTAGATCCCTCCTTTGATAATATCCATATTCGAAGGTGCCATAATTGTTTATTTAAAAAAATGATCCTGGAGTCAGCTGTAGGGCTTCAGTGGACACAAAAGCGAGCCATGAGCAGACAGAATGAGCACAGACAACAAATTGCTTGATGCTTAGCAGCCTGAAGAAACAATGAGCTGGCTTTATTACAAATTTGGAGAAATGAAAAAGTTCTGTAAAGTGACAGTCTGCCGCTTCAGATTTTTCAGAGAAGAATTGAAGTTATTATTCTAGAAATGTATGCATTTGTTTTATCAGTGGGCCATTTCATCAGTAACTGTTAATTAATGCCAACCCTTGATTTCCAACTAGGAGGTGGAATTATAAATCTTCAGATACATATAGCAAAATAAGCTATCAGGAAACAGCAGAGCAGAGATAAGGCAAAGCCATTGCCGGAAGATAATACTCAGAAAAGCACAGCTGAATTCAAAAGAAAAACTCATTTATCATGGCATAAGAAAACTCTTACTTGGAAAATAGAAATATGATTTTTGTAAGGAAGTTTTATGATACTAGTCATTTCCTACAAACACACAACTTGAATAAGAAACAGC
This sequence comes from Equus quagga, assembly GCF_021613505.1. NCBI lineage: Eukaryota > Metazoa > Chordata > Mammalia > Perissodactyla > Equidae > Equus > Equus quagga. The sequence goes on from NC_060278.1 coordinate 77,126,664, forward strand.
CAGAACACAAAATGGCAATGGTGTTTATTATAATATCACCAACTAATTTCAGCCCCAGATTTGAGATTTCTCAGCCGTGTTCTGAATATACTTATTTCTGTAACAAGGTATGTTCAGCGGGTGACTGAGCTTTCAAACACAGGTTGCATTATATTACCTCTCCCACAGATATTAAGTGTATGGTATGGGTTTCCATGAAGAATCAGAGTGGTATTCTGGGCAATATAAGAAAATTCGGAATCATGATGTCACCATGTACTCCCAAAACACAACTTAAGAACTAATATTTGTGAATGTATCATATGTTAGCAAAATACTACTGAAGGATTCATGGCAATGATTCATTGGGATCCATTAGAAACAGTCACTGAACCAGAAGATCATTCATACGTTCGAGAGTTTTTAAGACTATGTAGACATATTGAATAGGTTTTATAGTGTCCTGCAATATGTCAGGGAAGGGAAGAAAGTCATTTCTCCATAACTTCAAGTAAACCACTGGGTGGCTTCCATCCATGTCCAGCTACCTGCTAAATTTTTTGCAATGGTGCTATAAAAAGAACACAACATTTAAACGTCTTCTTGAATGATAATTTTGCCACCTGAGGCACATTACTTTACCTCTTGAGCTTCAATCTCTCTATCTGTAAAGACATGATCTTACTTTTCTCACAATGACCTTTTGAAGATGAAATAGGATAATACATGTAAACCTGTACAGTATAAAAGAAATACCTGATAACATTAGCAGTCCCACCAGCACCACTAACTTGGCGTGTTTTCAAAGTAAGTCTAGGGGCCGGCCCGGTGGTGCAGTGGTTAAGTGCGCATGTTCCGCCCAGGGTTCACCGGTTCGGATCTCGGGTGTGGACATGACACTGCTTGGCACACCATGCTGTGCGTGGTAGGCGTCCCACATATAAAGTAGAGGAAGATGGGCACAGATGTTAGCTGGGGGCCAGCTTTCTTCAGCAAAAAGAGGATTGGCAGCAGTTAGTTCAGGGATAATCTTCCTCAAAGAAAAAAAAAAGTCTACTATCTTTCACCCAATGCACTCTTGCAAAGTTTTTCATTTTGGCTGGAAATCTGAGAGTCTTCTTTGATGCTTTCTTCTTTCTTACTTCCCACATCCATCAGGTTTTGATGTCTAATCAAATTTTTTTTTTTTTTTTTTTTTTTTAGTGAGGAAGATTTGTCCTGAGCTAATATCTGTTGCCAGTCTTCCTCTTTTTGCACGAGGAAGATTGTTGCTGAGCTAAGATCTGCGCCAACCTTCCTCTATTTTGTATGTGGGATGCCATCACACCAAGGCTTGATGAGTGGTATGTAGGTTCAGCGCCCAGGATCCGAACCTGCTAACCCAGGGCCACCAAAGTAGTGCACACAAACTTAACCACTACACTGGGCTGGCCTCCAACCAATTTTTTAATACCAGTTACTTATATTTGTACTTAACTTCCTCTCCCTGTACCTACCACACTAGTCCAAATCCTCATTTTCCCTCCCCTTCACCATTTCTTGTTTTCTAACTGGTCTCCCTAGCATTGGTCTCTCCCAACATGAGGACATACACAAGAGAGATGCCAGATTCATTTTCCATGGACACACTTCAAGTCTTACCACAGTTCTGTTCAGAAATCTCCAGTGGTTTTTCACTTCCAGACATGAAATGTTGGCACATAAAGCCTTCCATGGTCTTGTCCTCAATTCACCTTCAGCCTGATCTCTCACACTAATGCCCCAAACATAAGCTCTCCCCCAGTCAAACTGGCTATCACATCATTTGAGAAATGCCTTGTATTTTCCTGATTCCATGACTTGGCGCAATCTAGTCTCCCACCTCGGATGCCTTTCTTGTTCTCAGCTGATTCCCACTCATCCCTTAATGTCACTTCCAACACCACCTATCTCATGAAGGCTTACAAGAGACAAGCGTTTACCCCCCTTTACAATTCCATTGCACTAAATTTTTTCTTATAATATTTCCACATCTGCTTTTTCATTCTAGTTATTTTTAGACATATATTATTTATCTTTCCAAATTGTCATCTCCTTGACAATGAAGACTGTTTTATTCATCTTTGGATGCCCTTCCATGCCTTGCTGAGTGCCAGATGCTCAAGAAAATGTTACACAAGAATGTAAAAATCTATATCAAATCTATTTCGTGACTTTCAATTTGTTACACATGCTCTCTTTACAAAACACATTTTTTCCTTTCACTATTTTATCTTTAATTGAGAGGAAATGACTCCACCTAAGAGATACACTGGAAGTGTGGAAGCTGGACTTTTTTGGGGCATACTTCAGCACATGCAGAAAACCGAATTTTACATAAACATCAGTAAAAGTTGACCGTGTTCTAAATTCTGTCAGTGTCAGTAAAGCCTCATAATTGGAGTCTTTCTTGCTCTAACTGGTATGAATACAGCTCGAAGAAGGAAGTTTTAACAACCACTTACATGTATAGAGTGCCTTCTAATTTTCAAAGTACCTTCCCCGCTCTTCTGTTGCACTTGAACCTTAAACAGAAAACTGGGATCAGATCAGGTGCTCTGATCACTACTTGAAAGAGAAGAAACTGTCTTCCCAAGAAGAATAAGTGACTTGCCCAAGGTCACAAAGCTAGGAAGTAACAGAAGTGAAAGCAAAAATAGAATCCGTCCTCTAGATGCTGACCATATGTTTCTTCACTTCAGTGTCGCGTTGGATTCTCCACCCTTCTTCTGCCATCTCCCAAGCTTTTGGGGTCCTGGAATGATCTTTCACAGTACCCGATCTTGCGCAGGCCACATCCCCATTTCTCCCCTAATTTGAAGAGAAGTGTGGTTACAACTGTTACACTTTTTAATATCTTTTCTCTGATCCACTTTTTTCTTTTATGTAATTTAAGTTATATCTGGGGTATGAAGTGCCTAACATTTTTTTTTTCTTTGTAGCTTTGTGAGATAATTTGCATATAATAGAACGCACTCATTCTAAGTACACATTAGATGGGTTTTGACAAATGGATACATCGGCGTATTCCCACCACAGTCAAGATATAGAATCTTTCTATTACCCTCAAAGTTTCCTTGTGCCCCTTTGTGGCTCATCCCCCATTGCCAGGCCGCCACTGATCTGCTCTCTGTCTGCCTAACATTTAAAGCTGTGCTACACATAATTTGTGTTTAAGTCAGATCATGCCATGCCTCTTCTCAAATTCCTCTCCAGGCTGCCATACCCACTCAGAAGAAAAGCCCACATCCTTCACATGGCCCACAGAGCTCTGGGTACTCTGCCTCCACATGTCTCTCTTACCTCATTTCCCACTACTCTTCCAGAACACTTCCTATGTCCCTTCTTTAATTTATTTTCTGTCTGTCTTCTCAACTTGAACTTGCATACAAAACCCCAGGGGATATTGTTTAAGGAGAATTCTGATTCTGCAGGTCTGAAGTGGGGCCCAAGAGATTCCGCACTGCTAACAAACTTCTGGATAATGCTGATGCAGTTTGATTAACAAGGGGCTAGGGCATTTATCACCAGCATAGGGCAGAAACATGGTCTGCTTTGTTTATCATGATATTCTCAGTGTGTAGCTAGTGCTTGTCATGTAGTGCCTGCTTAATAAGCAGTTGATGGTCAAATGAATATGTAAATGAATGAACTTTAAACATAAGGAAACAAAGGATAACTTGCTAGGAAATTTCTGTTTCACTAATTGACTTTGAAGCCATGACTGTGAGGCAAGTCAATTAACTTTGGGTCTCAGTTTCCTGCTCTGCACAAGGACACTGAACATCACCCCTAAGGTCCTTTCTGGCTCAAAGTATATTATTCTATGAAGTATGCGAGAAAGAATAATTCCATAGAATCTGAAATATTATTTTTCAACCAAATCAGAAAGAAAGGCAATTTCGCAAATGTCACTGAAGCTCTTCCATTTTTTACTTAACTGTTGTTCTTTCTCCTTGCTCTCAACAATTTCTAGTTAAGAGCTTCCAGTATGTGACTTCAGAAGAGCTGTCCGCTGAGGATTATAAAAAGGAAAAAAGGTCCCAGACCACAAATCAACATAATACCCAATGAGACTCTTTTTTTGGTGAGGAAGATTTGCCCTGTGCCAACATCTGTGCCAATCTTCCTCTAGCTTGTATGTGGGTTGCCGCCATAGCATGGCCGCCAACAAGTTGTGTCTGTGCCTGGGAACTGAACCCAGGCCACGAGGCCATGGGGCCGGCCCTCCCAGTGAGACTTTTGACAAGAGTGAGCTGTTAATGTGGAGTATGTGGTAGCAGAATATCCGAGGCACAGTGCTCCTGCTACAGAACGTGCTTTCAGTGTATTCAAAATTCTACCTCCACTTGGGAGCAAAATTACTCACAGCTGGGTAATGAAGCCACATCTGTGTTCTGCAGCTAGCTGAAGCCATCTCATTCCTCTTTATCTGATCGAAATTGTACTGCTACTTCAAAATCTCATGCAAATGTAAAAGGGAGGGAAGTTTGAAAGGAAAGTTACATCTCAGAATTCTTTGTGCCTTCTGGATTTGAGACATTGCTTGAAGGTCTGTGTTGAGTGAATACTTGGTTATTGAACCATTACGTGAGGTACGGAGCAAATTACGTATTTGACTCAGCTAATATCCAAAAAATGAATATAAATTATTCGGGAGGAAAGTGAATTATGCACCCTGTCTTGAATTCTCATCAGCCAGTCAACATGTCTCCATTTCGTCATCTTTCTTTACCTGGGTCTGTCAGTCACTCATTCAGTTGTCATAGTCATCCATCTACAACATTGTTTACCAGACTAGGAGACTCAACTGTGCCAGACATGGAGCACTTCTACTGTCTGGAAGAGACTGGAGCTTGGAGACTCCTTTGCCATTGACATCTCCCCTTTGCAAGTTATTTTAAAGCTTTTCTTCTACCATTTTACTCCTCTGCTCCGCGACCTTCAAAGACTCTCTTCGGCCTGTGGAAGAAAGTCTAAATATCTTGGAATGGCATTCAAAATTTTCCTCAATGTTTGAAGGGGGTTAATCGTATGCCAGCAGTCACAGCACTCCTAAATGGAGCCCAAAAACCAATCCAGGTGGGATTGGCTTTAAAGCCTAATTCCTATTTTCTACGCATACCGCCTCTCATACAATCTAAGCTTAGTCTTGAAATACTTAACCTAGGTAAGATCCTCACTACTTACAATAGAAGAGAGTAGAAAATAATTATGGTGTCTTTCCCTTCTCAACCTTAATGCAGGATCTGTATGCTTTTTCTTTCCATGAGTTTGTGCATATGACACATGTGCGCTGTGCAAAGCCAGGCGGTTGTAATAATAATAATATGCCTCATTGCGTGAGCAGTGGGAGAATTATTTAAAAAATAAATACAGGGAATTAGGGCTCTAAATCACTGGCTTAGAACAGCCTTGGAAAAAGGTGATATTTTCATGGGTCAAAAACAAGTCTGAACTTCAATAGATCAATTGTAGGTGTAACAATGTTGCCTTTATTCGCTGTCTGTCAACAACTTGGAGAAGGTGGGAATAATTCTAATCATTAGTTCTATCTGACACAACCTCCGTCCTACGTTTCATCAATGGGGGTCTATGGTGAGGTGTGCTCCAGTGGTTTGGAAACATTTCAAAGGAAAACTAAGACGTGTGGGGTAGTTTGAAAGACGAGAGGCAGGGAGTTGTCTGGAGGCTCCAAATGAATTGGAAAGGTTTGTGTGAAAGGACCCGTTGAGCCTGACAGGTACAAGAGGCAGGCTTTCTAAGATATAATGTGCTTCTGATTGCTGGCTGACAAGTTATTTTCTTTTCTGTCTTCTGAAATATGCAAGATTTTTTCCATGTTGTGATTTACAACTGGGTTCAGTTTCATCCACCTGTGGGCTTCTGCAAACTGAGCAGTGTGTTACCCGTGAGAGATGTTTTAACAGAAGCTTTGCCAGGTCAAGAAAGCGAGAGAAATGGGAAGTCCTATCCTGCTTTCCAGATGAGACAAAGCAAGGGAATATCAAGTAATAGCTCATTTATCACACACCAAAGCTAAATGAGGACTTTTGTATAAATGAATTTTCCAGATAAATGAGAAAAGAATGTAAACCTTGTTTTCTTGAGTAGAGTATAAAGAGCATCATTTAACATTTTCTTGACCAATGGAAATCTTTCTTTTTTTCCATATCATTTTTATGAGTTTCAATGACTATGTTGTCTTATTTGGAAAATATACTGAATCATTTATTTTGATATCAATTATTAATTGATTGGTTCTTTTGTCAGGTCACTTGGGTTAACGCTGGAGGTTCAGTGGGGAATAAAATTGACATAACCTCCAACCCCATTAGGGCTACTGAGACATGGAAGACCATTCGGTCAAATCCCAGTCTGCGAAGCTTATTATGTTCTTAGTTCTATTTATTTCCATCGGTGTTTGTGTTGTGAAAATGTCAATCGTTCAAATAATAGAAGAAGAAAGGATAGACAGAAAGAAGGAAAGAGAGAAAGAGGGAAAGGAAGGAAGGAAGAAAGGAAGGCAGGCAGGAAGGAAGGATGAAAGAACAACTCTGAGTATCTATTCTGTGCTCAGCATAATCTTAGGCACTGGAGATATAACAGCATAACAGCAAACAAGACAGGTGAGTCCTTCCCTGTCCTCTAAGGGAGAGATTGTAATTTACTAATCATCTTTAATTCTATAATCCCAGTATCAGCATTACATCCAGAATAGTCACCATATATGTGTCGATTGGGTGATTGATTCGGTCCTTGAATAAATGAATATGAATGGGTATATTACAGGCTGGGAAAACACATTATACAAGTTCATTTGAAATGCATCCAAAATCTGAGACAAATGGTTTTAAATGATATTCCTCAGAGCATTTCTTTACTTTAGAGCCTTCATGACATCAGGTCCTGAAGAAACTGTTCTTTATGAATCTTAAACGGCATTTTTGCTACAGCTGGATAAACTAAAAATGAGAATTAAGGGTATGGTGCAAATATTTGATGACCTTTTTTAGGGAGAGGTGGTTAAGAAGTTAGCAGTAAAAATGAAATGGGGACTGGAAAGTATGAGATAGTCTTAATTTATTCTCTCATTGGTCTAGTCACAGAATTGAGGCATTGTACATTGATAACAAGAAATAGAATTGTTTGATACCTGACATAAAATATCAGATGTAGTATGTAACATGTTAGAGAAATGAGAGACAAAGACAGCAAAATAAAGCTAAGTGCTGGTTAATTTGTGGCATACTAGCATGCTTTTATTTTTTATTATTTTTTTAAAGATTGGCACCTGAGCTAACAACTGTTGCCAATCTTCTTTTATTTTTCTTTATGCTTTTTCTCCCCAATCCCCCCAGTACATAGCTTTATATTTTAGTTGTGGCATGTGGGATGCCCCATCAACGTGGCCTGATGAGTGGTGCCATGTCTGTGCCCAGGATCCGAACCGGCAAAACCCTGGGCCACCAAAGCAGAGCGCACGAACTTAACCACTCAGCCATGGGGCCGGCCCCTAGCATGCTTTTAATAAGTGGATCGAGTCTGTCTTTCTGGGTTGATATTTGCAAATGTCTCTTTATTTCATAACATATGTACATCTTCTAATCATCTTGACCATTTGCTCATTAATTACAAGTAAAACTGACAGAATCCATGGACTATCAATCCTCCAATGCAAATAATAGCCCCGGTCATTTACTCATACATTTAGAAACAAAATAGGAATTTTGTTACCGAGCAAAGAGGACACTCGTCAACAATTCTGATTAATTTCATGCTGACTCAGGCAGCCCTTCCTGAGTGCTACTTCATTCACTTCCTTAGCTGCTCTACTAAGCCCTCCACCATCACGGAAAAGTAGACTCCTGAGCTCCACACACCTTTCTTCGGCAGAAAGTAGGATCTTTTGTTTTTCTTTTTTAAAAACTTTCTAAGCCTGGGGCTGGCCCCGTGGCCGAGGGGTTAAGTTCGCGTGCTCCGCTGCAGGCGGCCCAGTGTTTCGTTGGTTCGAATCCTGGGCGCGGACATGGCACTGCTCATCAGACCACGCTGAGGCAGCGTCTCACCTGCCACAACTATAAGGACCCACAACGAAGAATATACAACTATGTACCGGGGGGCTTTGGGGAGAAAAAGGAAAAAATAAAATCTTAAAAAAAATAAAAAAAAAAAACTTTCTAAGCCAAGCATTAGTTACTCTCCATTTTAAAAAAATACATAAAAATGCTTATTACTAGTAAATATTTTAAAATTTCAGCTAGATTTCACTGCTGTATTCTGATTGATTTCCATAATAGAAAATTATACTAGAGGATTTTAGGAAGGTCCTTTTTTCAGAGAACTCTAATTAAGAGCTTTTACTTTCTATAGCTGCTTGTCAGAAATATTCTTTCCTTATCCTGAGGTTCTGCATGTCATAGGTATGGTTACGTCTTGGTACTGCTTCTCGTGAATGCAATTCAATTCCACATATCATTATTCATGCTGCCTGCCCAGGTGTACTCTGCATACTGTTGCATTATCAAACACTTGGGGAAAAGGAGAATTGTGAATTCCTGTGTAAGACTCTCCCATTTTCCTATCTAATAGATCCATTAACTTTTAAAGATTTTCTCATATGCAATGAAAGTATAATACAGGCTTAGGAACGGAATCAATACGACTGGCATGAGTGGAACGGTAAATTGTGACCAGCTTTAGAAGTCATTTATTAGAGATAAGGGCCTTACTTTGAGAAAGGAGAAATGGGCATGCTTAGGATTTCGAAGACAAGTGATATTTCAGAATGCAGCCCATCTAAACTTACTGAGAAATAAGAATGGAAGTCTGACATCTGTTGAGGTTATTCCCAATTCTGACTGTTTTTCTAAAGAAATGTCCTTGGACTTAAGGAAGAGAAGTTTTGAACTTCACACACTCACAGTTCATGGGCATATAGGTATAACCACATGCTAGGCATTGTCATCACATCCATATTTGTAGAAAATGTATCTGTTCTATATCACAGACCTCTCCCTGCCTTAAGGCAGTTCCAGAAACTAGATGTCCCTTGCTGTGGTAGCTTCTGTTCAAAGATGGCCACCACCAAGCTCTTCTTTGTATGTGCATGATGTTCCCCCATGGAGAAAAGGTGTCTATCCTTCCACCTTCCACCCTCCACCCTCTACAATATGGGATAGCTTGTGACTGTGTTGAATCATAGGATGTGGTAAAAGTGATGCTCTTCCAGTTCTGAGTCTAGTCGTTAAGAGAACTGGCACTTTCTGCTTCTTGCCCCGTGGGGTACTGAGCTGCCATGTAGGGAGGTCAGGTGACTCTGCTGTTGAGAAAGGCCATAGGCAGGAGCACTGAGACACCAGACATGTGAGTTACAATCATCTGGGAGCCTTCACATGACTTCAGTTCTAACCACCATTTGCAACCACGTGAGAAGCCCCAAATGAGAATCACCCAGCAAAACCCAGTCAACCCATTAGGTTGTGGGGTGGTTTGTTATGAAGCAGTAGGCAACTGGAACACACGCCCTCTTAGCGAAATAGTTGAACACTAGTACGAGTGACAGACAGCTGTGAGACAAGGGTGATCTACAAAGCCAGAAAGGGCAGCATAAGAAGATCAAGATGTAAGCCACAAAAAACTCATAAGGGACTTAATATGGTGGTTTTTCTCCACATTTTTTCTTCTTGTAATTCTATAAACTTTCTTTCTCTTAAAAATACTTTCTTTCATTATAAGTTAATATAATAGCTTTTCAAAACATTGGGAAACTAGAGAAGAGAAAAACATTCCCCATGAGCCCACCATCCTCTCATTACTGCAGTTAGCTATTGGGCAATTTCCTATCAGATTTCGTTTGTCCTTGATCATATGCATCATGTTTCCCTTCATTAAAATTATATCCAAAGGTGAATCTAGTTTTGTGGTACCTGCAGTTTATATATATTAAGGGGAAAAAAGAAAACTCTTACTTGAAGCAAAAATTAGAATAATCTTACTTAAAAATTTTTTTTTACAAAAATCTGTAACCATATAAAATGCATTACTACAGCTTCTCTAAAAGCCTTTAGAGGGGCTTTTGTAAGTGAGAGATCCTAGCTTCGTAGTAAATTGCTGTTGACCCTCATGTATGTATACAAATTTGCATCCTGTTATATTCTCTTAATATGTCAAAATAATTTTCCACGACCTAGCCTAGACTTTATATATGAGCTTTAAAGACTTCATATTTTTCTAGCGTCAATATCCTCTAATTGTCCTAATGTAGGGTTTTTGAACCTTCGAACTACTGACAGTTTGGGCTGGTAATTCTTTGTTGTGGGGGCTGTGTCATGCATTACCAAATTTCTCCTAGGTGGCAAAATTCCCCCTGCCCTTGAGAGCCACTGCCCTAATAAATCCTCTACTCTGGTTACTTGTATTATTTCCTTTATTATAATTAAATATTTTCATGAATATGATTGTATTCAATTTTTAACTTTTTCCTTAACTCAAACTCTTAGAAATGGAATTACTATGTCAAAGAGAATGGCATCGACATGGCTTTTGATGTATACTGCCAAATTTCCTTCCCCAAAAGGCTCACAGTTATTTGAAATATAGGGCAGCACATTTTACTATAGATGAGATATAGTTAATATACTATAATTAATTCTAACAAAATGTTATATTTAAACCATGTAATATACTTAGGATGTTATAATTAAAGCCATTTATTTTGCTAGTAAACTCTAATTATTGTCTAAGAATCTCTTTCAGAATGGTCAGCAAAGAAATCCTGGATTGACTCTATCTTCCTTTTTTTTTTTACTTTATAATTCTAAAAACTATATTCTGTAAAAGATTTGCTCTGTTTCCACCAACCATGAGAAGGAGCTTGAAGATACCGTTCTAGTTTGTTGTTTTGCTTACTGTCTGCCTGGTTTAGCGAAAGTCTATATCTGAATGCAGAAAGCAAGTGGTAAAACGGTTTCAACATAATCGACTTGCAGGTATAGGACAAGTGTAGGCTTCCTGCTCTGCTTGGGTTTCATAAAGAGCGAAGACAGACCAGGTTCCCAGCCTGTGTCTACACCTGTCAGGATGGCTAATTAACTGCAGCCCTCTTTTCTCCTTGTCTTCACTACAAAATCCCCACCTCCTCAAAGATAAACAAAGATCTCAGTTGTTTCGGGTCATGAATAGAACCTAGAAAAATGGCTTTTCCCCCTCTCTGATGCCTGCTGCAAACATCCCTGGCTTTGAGCGAAAGCTGTAAACCTGACCCTCTTTCCCACATGGTTGAAAACATTGCCTCCTGTTGTTTGACTCCAGTTCTACAGTGTTTAAGGTGTAGGACAGAACTCCCTCTCTCCCTCTCTCCCTCTCTCTCTCACTCTCTCCTTCTCTCTCTCTCTCAGCTGGCGACCCCATCAGGCTTTGCTTTTAAGGAGCACACAAGCCCCTCCTACAGGACTGCCTCCTTCACTCCACATCTCCTCCAGGGTATGATGGCCAAAGCTCTAAATGACTAGAAGGGCAGGGTTTGTACCTCTGGAGGAATCGACATGGTACAGGTAGCTGAAGAGCTTAAAAATTCTGTCACACAAGGAATATTCCACAACAGTTCACATTCATATATAACATTTCTCAAGGTGATGAAAAAGTGCATTTCTTCCTTTCATCCATCCCCTCCTCCCTCCCTCCCTCCCTTCCCTCCCTGGGTCCCTCTCTTCCTCTCTTCCTTCTCTCCCTCTCATTGTCTCACTTTTGTTTTTCCCTCTAAATTGCTTTTACCAAATTTCGTGACAATGGAAGTATAACAGGAGTTGTCTTTTAATCTTAATATATTCTCAGCCACACTTTCAAATTCCACAAATGGCTTTATGGCCTTGCTCTATTTCTGTTTAATGCGAATCTTCAGAATCAATTAATATAAATCTACCATATTTAGCTTCCAGAAATGTCCATGATAAAAGCTGACGCACAAATGGAGTGCTTATGCTAGGGAAATGAAAAGCAAAGAAAGAAACATGAGAACTTCTCTAGCAACTCCCTGGGAGGTTTGAGGAGGTTGGTGTGAAATGCAGGCGGCACAAGCCACGGGTCTGGAAGGGATCGCTTCCCCAACAGCTGCCTAGCAACCAAAATATGTACCTGACCTGGCTTTTCATGGGAAAGATTATGCAGTGCCTGTGTACTTAGTAACTGATCAAACAGCTTTCTTGCTGAAGGATCTGATATTGCCAATAGCTCAGAAGTACTACAGGTTTTCAATTTAAGTCCTTGTTGTGTTTTATTTAACTAGAAATACTCTCAAAATGAAGGCAGCACTGAATTGGTTCACAAAGCATATTAGATGGGCAAATAAGGCACTTTCTAGAATAAGGTAGGAAACAAAATACTAATGTCCCAAAGAGGGTAACAGACCTCTCCATACCTGACATTGCTTATTACTTGGGCTTTGGGTATTGGGTTAAGTAGATCCCAGTAGATCAGATTTCACCATTAAATTCACTAATATTTTTTTTATTAAGGTTATAAAAGTTAACATCCTTGTGAAATTACAGTTGTACATTATTATTAGTCATGTTGTAGGTACACCACTTCACCCCTAGTGCCCTCCCCCTACACCCATTTCCCCTGGCAACCACCGATCAGTTCTCTTTGTCCATATGTTACCTACCACCTATGAGTAGAGTCATACAGAGTTCGTCTTTCTCTGTCTGGCTTATTTCACTCAACATAATACTCTCAAGGTCTATCCATGTTGTTGTGAATGGGATGACTTTGTCCTTTTTTATGGCTGAGTAGTATTCCATTATATATATATACCACAACTTCTTTATCCAATCATCACTTGCTGGGCACTTAGGTTGGTTCCATGACTTGGCTATTGTGAATAATGCTGCAATGAAGATAGGGGTGCATGGAACTTCTGGAATGGCTGATTTCAGGTTCTTAGGATAGATACCCAGTAGTGGGATGGCTGGGTCATAAGGTATTTCTATTCTTAACTTTTTGAGGAATCTCCATACTGTTTTCCATAGTGGCTGCACCAGTTTGCATTCCCATCAACAGAGTATGAGGGTTCCCTTTTCTCCACAGCCTCTCCAACATTTGTCACTCTTGGTTTTGGATATTTTTGCCAATCTAACAGGTGTAAGGTGATATCTTAGTGTAGTTTTGATTTGCATTTCCCTGATGATTAGTGATGATGAGCACCTTTTCATGTGTCTATTGGCCATCCGTATACCTTCTTTGGAGAAATGTCTGTTCATGTCCCCTGCCCATTTTGTAATTGGGTTATTTGATTTTTTATTGTTGAGTTGTGTAAATTCACTAATATTTTTAAACTGCTGTATATATTACTTTTCATTTCTACTTTTTCAAAATATGGTCAAGTGAAATTAAACTGAAAGTTATGAAACAAAATGGCTTGTGCTTTAAAAGTTATGAGTTCTAAAATCTTGGATAAGTAGTAATGATTCTTTGATACAACATCATCACATCATTTTCAAGATATATATTTTTTAATCTGGAAGAATTTGTAAAATCTTAGTGAATTATTTTTTTTACCTCTCTTTTCCTTTTACTCCTAGCCTCCTGGGGTGGTCAGGATTAATTTTTTGAATGCATAAGGACGGGAGATCTAGAGGTGGCAGAAGCATTGCTGAAATTTTATAAGTGAGCATTAATTTATATGAGCTCCACATATCCTGGAGAATAGCTTATAAGTACAAACATAGAACATGGCAATTTACTAGCAGGGAGTGTTTTATTTCTTTTTTTCCCCCTTTTTTTAATTAATTTTTTTTTAATTTTTATTTTTTTCGGATGTACATCATATTTCAAATTCTGGATACATTACATCATGTTCACCACCACAACACTAATTATAGTGCATCCCCTCACATGTGACCCTAATCACCCCTTTTGCCCTCCCCCCTGCCCCCTTCCCCAATGGTAACCACCAGTCCAATCTCCAATGCTATGTGGGGTTTTTTTTTTTTTTGTCTTTTTTTATCTTCTACTTATGAGTGAGATCATATGGTATTTGACTTTCTCCCTCTGACTTATTTCACTCAGCATAATACCCTCAAGGTCCATCCATGTTGTCACAAATGGCTGGATTTCATCATTTCTTATGGCTGAGTAGTAGTCCATCGTGTATAAATACCACATCTTCTTTATCCATTCGTCCCTTGATGGGCACCTAGGTTGCTTCCAAGTCTTGGCTATTGTGTATAATGCCACAATGAACATAGGGGTGCAAGTATCTTTATGCCTTTGTGTTTTCAAGTTCTTTGGATAAATACCCAGCAGTGGAACAGCTGGATCATACGGTAGATCTATCCTTAATTTTCTGAGGATACTCCAAACTGCTTTCCATAGTGGCTGCACCAGTTTGCACTGCCACCAGCAGTGAACAAGGGTTCCCTTCTCTCCACACCGTCTCCAACATTTGTTGTTTCCTGTCTTGTTAATTATAGCCATTCTGACCGGAGTGAGGTGATACCTCATTGTAGTTTTGATTTGCATTTCCCTGATAGCTAATGATGTTGAGCATCTTTTCATATGCCTGTTGGCCATCTGTATTTCTTCTTTGGAGAAATCTCTGTTCAGATCTTTTGCCCATTTTCTAATTGGATTGTTGGGGTTTTTTTGTTGTTGAGCTGTATGAGTTCTTTGTATATTTTGGATATTAACCTCTTATCTGATATGTGGTTTGCAAATATCTTCTCCCAATTGTTAGGTTGTTTTTTCGTTTTATTGATGCTTTCCTTTGCTGTGCAGAAACTTTTTAGTTTCATGTAGTCCCATTTGTTCATTTTTTCTTTTGTTTCCCTTGCCCGGTCAGACATGGGACTTGAAAATATGCTGCTCAGACCAATGTCATAGAGCATACTGCCTATGTTTCCTTCTAGAAGTCTCATGGTTTTGGTCTTACATTCAAGTCTTTAATCCATTTTGAGTTGATTTTTGTGCATGCTGTAAGGGAATGGTCTACTTTCATTTTTTTGCATGTGGCTGTCCAGTTTTCCCAACACCATTTATCGAAGAGACTCTCCTTTCTCCATCATATGCTCTTGGTTCCCTTGTCGAATATTAGCTGTCCATAAACATGTGGGTTTACTTCTAGGCTCTCAATTTTGTTCCATTGATCTGTGTGTCTGTTTTTGTGCCAGTACCATGCTGTCTTGGTTACTGTGGCTTTGTAGTATACTTTGAAATCAGGGAGTGTGACACCTCCAGCTTAGTTCTTTTTTCTCAGGAATCCTTTGGCTATTGGGGTCTTTTGGTGTTCCTTATAAATTTTAGGATTCTTTGTTCTATTTCTGTAAAAAATGTTGTTGGAACTTTGATAGGGATTGTGTTGAATCTATAGATTACTTTAGGAAGTATGGACATTTTAACAATGTTAATTCTTCCAATCCAAGAGCACAGAATATCTTTCCATTTCTTTGTGTCTTCTTCAATTTCTTTCAACAATGTTTTATAGTTTTCGGTGTACAGATCTTTCACCTCTTTCGTTAAGTTTATTCCTAGCTATTTTATTCTTTGTGTTGCAATTGTAAATGGGATTGTATTCTTAATTTCTCTTTCTGCTACTTCATTGTTAGTGTATAGAAGCGCAACCGATTTTTGTACATTGATTTTGTATCCCGCAACTTGACGGTATTCCCATTCCATCAGGGAGTGTTTGAGATGTGAGGAATATATGCATTAACCTTCACATCACATTCCAATTGTAACCACTATGTCTTGCCATTTTTGTTCAAAAAGTAAATTTCTTTGATCTAGTTGGTTTAGATTAGCGTCAAAACACCATAAAACATGCATTAACTATATTCGCCCGTTTCTCTGAAGACATGAATAATTATTGCAAGTATTATTTAGTGTGATGTTTCTCTCCATAATATGATCTCTTTTACAGAACAAAGAATTACAGAGTCCTTTGTTACATGACTTTGAGTAATTCCTAACAATGTGCATTTCCCTCTGTTGAAGCCTAAATTTTCAATCATTATTTGCACAGTCTTCTTTAGGCAAAAAGGCCATAATCACATCCATCTTTCTAAAATCTCTGCTTTACTTTTCTGATTTGGATCTTTCAGTATATCACTACATCAAGGCCCAGTTTTCATTTTCATTATGGATTGTCATCTAATCAAAAATCCCATCCTTATATGAGTAGACAGATCAATGGAACAGGATAGAAATTCACAAGTAAACCAAAAATACAATAATTTAGTATATAATAAAGGTGACACAACAAAGAGGTAGTGAGAAAGAAGAATTATTTAATAAAATCTATTGTTACAACTGAGATCTGGGGAAAAAAGTTGGATCCCTACCTCACACTTTACATAAAAATAAACCTAAAACAAACCAAATGCTTGAATATAAAAACTGAAAGTATCAGCTATGTTAACAATAGACAAATAAGGATCTTTAGTAATTCATGGATTGAACATTAAAGACGTAGAAAAGTTGAAAAGAGCAATCTATAATTTTGATTTATTGGACAATATAAATTATGTTCAAGCATGTGTGGGCATTTATAAAACCTGACCACATGTTAGCAATAAAGTTAATGTTTTCAAATTTCACAGTATTGGTATCACACTGAACACATTCTCTGACCACAATGCAATTTAATTTAAATAAATAATCAAAAATTACAAGAAATAGCCCATCTTTTTTATACATATAAAAACACACTTCTAAACACTTAATGAGTCAAAGCAGAAATAATAATGAAAATTAGACTATATTAAGAAATGAATTATAGTAAACATACTATGCATCAATGTTTGGAAGATGAAGTTAAAACAATACTTTAAAAGATATTAAATAATCTTAAATATTTACACTAGCGAATAAGACAAGTTTGAAATTAGGGAGTGCTGCATCCAATTCAGGGATTTAAAAAACATAACTGACCAATACCTTGATCCAAAGTGTATAGAGGACATTTTACGAGTTAATTAGAAAAATTTACAAACAACCCAATAGAAAAGAAAAAAAAATCACGGACAGAATACTTGAAGGCATAATTCACAGAAGTGAAAACCTTAAGCAACATCTGAAAAGATGATCATTTTATTAGTATCCAGAACATGCACATTCTGACCACAGTGAGATATGATTTCACATGCACTTGATTGAAAAGCTTGACCCTAGGTATTAACAAGGATATGGAGCAACAACAGCTCTCACCCACCCCAGATGGTTACATAAATGAGACTACTTGTTCGGAAAAGTTAATAATTACATAGCTAGGTTGAAAATACCCATAGCACACAATGCAGAAATTCCACTCCTGGTTATACTCCAAGAGTTACAGAACTTTTGAAAACATGTACATTGGAAGACATTGACAAGAATATTCAGCACGACATTGTTTGGAAGAGTCAAAAATTAATTGGCACAAAAATGTCTACCACTAGAATGGATAAATGAATTGCAGAACGCTCCTAGAATGGCACATCTCACAAGTGGAAATCAAAGAACTACTGTTGTATGCATCAACATGGACGATCTCAAAAATAGAATGTTCTGAGGAAGAAGCAAATTACAGAAGAATTTATACTGTATGGTTCTATTTACATATATTAAAAACAATATGTTATTTAGGAATCTGTAAATTTATAGAAGTGGTAAAAGCATGAAGAGAAAGGGAGAATCATAAATAAAAATTCAGTATAGTGCTTACCTCTGTTGGACATGGGAAGACTGTCAGGGGTGGGTTTTTGAGGGGCCTACAGAGAGTGTCCAGGGTTCTGATGACATCCTTTGTTAGCAAAGAATGGCTCTACCGAGGGCAAGATGACAATATCTACTAAAATTGCCAAAGCACATACCCTTATAAGAATGGATACTGAGTATAACCTCATATATGCATAATAATGGACATCTAAGGTTATTCACTGCAGCACTGTTAGTAATAGAACAATACTGAAAACATTCTAAATCCTATCACTAAGGGATTGGTTGAATAATTTAGGTTCATCCATGCAATGGAATACAATGGAGCTATACAAAAGATTGCTGAAGCTCTTCATGAGTTGATACATATAGACCTCAAAGACCTTGTTCAGCCAAAGAAATGTTTGAAACATTGTGTATAATACATCAACATTTGTATAAAAATAGGATGAAGAATATATACTTAAATATGTATGTAAGTTCAAAATAATAGACTTTAAAGTATATGCAAAATTAAGATCATTGTTTGAAGGGAGGTACATAGGGTGGATGGGAGACATAGACAAGAGGGGGTTTTTCGTTATTTATCATTTTATACATTATCTATGTTGAACTATATGAAAATATTACTTCTGTGGAAGGGAACAGGAGGGGTGGAGAAGGGTGTGAGGAAAACTAGTTTTTATAGTTCATCATTTATTTCTTCCTTCTGAATTTTGTGCCTTCAATACAATGCTTATATTAACTATTGATAAAATAAACAAAATAATATTAAAACAATCAACACAACCACCCAGTTCTCATTCACTAGGACTCTGTCAACAAACTGAACCAAAAGTCTTTCAATGATTTGTTGAATGCCACAGAAATGGCACTGCCTTAGAAGACGGAACCTTTCTGTATCTGTAAAAACATATTATAAGAAGTGGCAGGGCTATTTAAACACCCTACAAATGTTCTTTGGGCATATGTTGGAAGTCGTGGGGGGGAAGCATTGCTGTTCATACTCTCTTGGAGGAAGAGAAGTCAAATATATTTAAAATAACATAAGATAAAATTAAAATCATCTTTTTCTCATAGATATACGAAACTGCTAATAATGCCATAAAGAACACAGAGGGGCATTTTTTACTCTTTTGAAAAATGACAAGTGAATACATAATTAAATCAATCATGAAATTACTACCGATTTTCGTATATTTCTTGATGAGAACACAATTCAAAATTTATCAACACTTCTTGAAATAGACCAAGAACAAACAAGTAAAAATAAATCAGTAAAAAGTGAAAACATCAAGGATGTGAGTTTGAGATATGATAAGCATCTGCTATTGAGGGGACTGGAAGTGTACACCACCTACACATCCACAATGAGAAATCATTAGAAGGCCCTTGTGTAGAATTGTATTTTACTGTCAAAGCATCACATCTTTAGCAACTTCCTTTCAAGCTTTCTTATCTCATATTTTGTGCTCTTTTAGCATTGTATAGAAAATACCCTTTCAGTTTCTCTGGGAATTGTCACAGTTCTTTTAAGCTCTTTTTTCTCATTAAGGAAACTGAGAATTGGATGTATATGATCTAATCTTGGCCATGTGTGTCCTTGAGCAAGACACATAACCTCCCCGGGCTTGAGTGTCATTTTCTATAACTGCTAACATCCCTTCCAAGCCTATCATTCTATAATGCCAGAGTGAGTGAAGGCTTCTGTAATTCCTGCAGCCATCATTAATAACTCCATTCTACACTGGAACAAATTAGAGAGGCATTTCTTTGAATTTTCTCTTATAGGGTGTTATCAGCTAAAGTGGTTGAACAAACAGGATTTTATTTTCTTTTACATAAGAATTATGGAAGTATAAGGGTCCTGACATTGGTTCAACAATTTTAAGACTGATATCTTTACAGTTCTACTGAGAAGACCCTCAAGGTCACAAGATGGTTGCTGCAGATCCTGCCAAACAAGATAAAGACTATTTCCATCATCAGACAATTCCCCACCTTCCATCTAGAGGCAACCACTGTTCTAATATCTATCACCATAGACTAATTATGCCTCTTCTGGAATCTCATATAAATGGAATCACACAGTATGTAATCTTTTGTGTCTGGCTTCTTTCATTCAACATGTTTTTTGGAGATTCTTGCATATTGTAATAATTGCTGAGTAGTATTGCATTGTATGCATATACCATAATTTCTTTATCCATTCTCCTATTGATGGATGTTTGGATTGTCTCCAGGTTGGGGTTATTATGAATAAGCCTGCTATGAACATTCATGTACAGGTCTTTGTGCGGACCCACATGTCTTCATTCATATTTAGTAAAAACCCAGAAAAGGAATTGCTGGGTCAGGGCCAATGTATGCTTAGCTTTATAAAACACTGCCAAGGAGTCCTCTAAAACAGCTGTACCATTTTGCACAGTTGTTTTTGATGACTACATATCACTGAAATTGAGGCATCATAAATTATGTATTTTTTTTCCAGATTGCAGGACATTTAATTTATATTGTTACCAATGTTGCTTTTTTAAAAAACAGGAAATGCTGCAATGAATACCTTCGTGAAAATAATCTTTATCTGTTACTGGAATATTTCTACTGTTGGAATATTTACTTGAGATGATAGAGGTGAAGTTGAGTATTGTCATGACTTCTTAATTTCCCAAAAGTCTGTAGCAGTTTACACTTCCTCAATAAGAAATATTATTGTTTATAAGCCACTTCCTTCTTTTTTATTGAGTTTTGACATCCATGGATCTTAAGTGTACAGCTCAATGAATTTTTATATATGTAAAATTCAATAGCTATGGCCTAGATCAAGAAATAGGACATTTTCAGCACCTTAGAAACCCTCCTGCCTCTCCCAGACTATACCATCCCTCACAGAGGGACCTACTGTTCTGATATTGATCCCATAAAAATGATTGTGTGTGTGTTTAAACTTCATATAAACTGAATCATGCAGTTTAGACTTATTTATTCTCATATGCAAGGTTTAAAAGACAAAATAGAGATTTTATTTCGAGTCCAGTCAACTTCTGATATTGATGGAAATGAGCTGCAAGATATTTAAAATAATAGTCATCATTTGTTGAGTGCATGTCATGTGCTACCTAAGGAATTTACATCCAAAATTTCATTAATATTTTCAATAAACCAATAAGAAAGATATAATTACACCCATTTTCTGGATAATAAATCTGAGGCTAAGAGTTGAAATAAATTTGCTAAGTCTCACAAAGCTAGTGTGTGACTCAGCAAGCACGCATACCCAGGTGTGTCTGACATCATCCGGCTGTGTCTGACGTCACAGCCCATGCTTTAACTGTTACTGGAGACCAGTCCTTTAGAATTGCAAATGCTCACTTGCTAGATAAAAGATCTAAACAAGCCTCGGAGGATGCTTGTACTGGTTCCCCTTTTCTCTACTCTTTAATAAAAGCTAAAGGCATGCTGCTAGAGATGAAAGATCAAAAGCCAACTTGATGATCGATGCAATTACCACGCATGATTTTCTGAATCAACTGTGTCCTTCAGTGATCATCAGCTTTACTAGAAAATTGAAACAGCAGGTGTATATTAACATTGCAGCCCACAGCTGGTCATATTACTGCTAATCAGGGCCATTTTCCCATTAAAATACAATTATTACCCCCAAGGCATCAGTATACAAAATTATATAGAATGTAATGAATGGAGTAGCCAATGTCAGAAAAACAGCATGGATTCAAAAAGTATTCTGTGAGTAAAGTTGACTCTTACACTGAATATTTTACCATATTGAAGGAAATAAGGATGTTTTCTGCTCAGAAAAGGATGATAGAAAAACAAGTCAAAGCAGGGCTTATATCTGAAGGCAGCTAGAAGCACAAGGTGCCATTTAATTTAAGTGATTTTCTAATCCTAACTGGGAAGAAGATATTAATTTGCAATAATATATTGGAAATTATAAATAGGTGTTTGCATTACAGAAAAAAGGTCCCAGTAAAAATAAATCAAAGAAAGATGTTAGGATACATTTGATAAAAACACAAACATCCAGGAAACATATCATCAAAGAAAATGCTGGAGCCAGTACTGAAACAAAATTTCAGGTCTATGTGACAATTTCATTTATAGGAATGAATATAGAAACCCAACTCGTCTTTTATAAATTCCTTAAAAAATCTTTGGAACATAAAAGAGGTCAAATCATATGTGCATAAGTCATAAGTGCACAAGTCAATGAAGTTTGACAAAGTTAACCTGCCAGATAACCTCCACCTAGATCAAGATAAAGAACATTTAATGTGTCCCAGAGGCCACCCACATGCCCCATCCTTGTCACTACCCCACCCCAAAAGTAACCACTATTCTTTTACCTTAAGGATAGTCATTAGCAATGCAAGACTTCAAGTAAACATACTGATGCTTTAGAAGAAAATTAATGAAAATTGTTATCCAACCCCAATTTGCATTTGAGGAGTTGAACAAGTGTCATAACAATTTAACAGGATAGAGACACTGAAAGAAAACTTGACATCTCCCTCCAGGCCCCAAGCAAAAAGAAAAGTTCATTTTCCCTCATTTTTTATTGATTTTTCTAAATTTTACTTCATTTATTTCAGGTGTTATTAACGGATAACACAGAGTTGATTTTTCTCTGATGTTCTACTTAATCCATATGACAGCAACACAACTGACTGTTGGTAAGACATGAAAATTCAGTTAATTTTTCCAGTGTCTGTGTGGAGTGATTTCCCTGAGGTCTGCTTTTCCAGACCTCCCAGTGCACAAGGGCACAACATGGTCAGTTAGAGTTGGAGTGAACTGTGTCCCATCCGTGCAGTTTTTTAGCGCAAAACTAACCAGCCTAATTGAGATTGATTACCTGAACTTGGCCTTATCAACATTATAATCAAATTAACTAGACTATTACCATGCAGACAAATATTTATGACATTTCAACCCAAAATAAATGAAAACCGAGAAAATGCTATGAATACATAATACTAATTATAACTGAATAGCATGCATTTCTGCCAAGGTTAATCTTCTTCCATAATTGGTCTGTAGTTGGTTCCTTTTTCTTACCTCTATATGGTTTAAGAGAATATTTTATAATGAATTTATGTTCCCCTTTCCATCCACCAGCCTCCAATCTGAGACTGAAAATTACACGTTTTTTTCCTTTACAGAAATGTCATTGTCAGCAGCTTCCTTCTGGACATTGGAAAGCTTTGTAAAAGCAACTAAAGTGATGTAGGTTGCTAATCGTGATTTTCTTTTAAATGGTTTTTTTTTTTTTTTTTTTCCCTGAAAGCAGGTGGATGAACACAGAACCTCTGCTCACACCTCTCCAAATATTCTTCACAAGCCCCCAGGGAGCCTGTGATGGCGCTCTGGAAGGGGGTGCTGCACAGGTCCCAGCTGGGGCAGTAAAACATCACAGTCAGCACCTCCCTCTCCTACATCCTACCCCTATCGGTGAAGAGTAAAACTATTTCTGGAGAAAAGTGAGAGGGCATGAATTACTCAGATAGTATTTTTAGATGACTTCTGAACATTGACTAATAACTCTTAGAAAGCATTGTTCACTTATCATTACCAAACAACCCAACTCTGGCTTATATAGAGCACTCAAGAAAATTTTACGATTCCAACTCTTGGCATCAGTTAAGTAGACTCTGCAGTGTGACGTTTGGTTTTCCTTCTTAATTTCATCTTCTGCTCCATTTAACTTTACCCAACTGGACTTATAAATATTTAATCAGATCATTGCTGCCTGCTTAAAAAAGGAGAAAGAAATCCTGGCTGATACTCTTGACCAAACATGACCTTGAAAAGACAAAGACACACTTAGAATGTCACTCTCATCCTGATTTGCACTTAAGAAGGGAAACAGGTGACACAATTGATTAGCAAAATCGAGTTATTAAAAAAATGGACCCAGGCTTAGGTAGCCTGGGGAAACGTTAAAAAAAAGCCGTGTTCCCATCCCTCTGAAAAAACCCAGAGAGATTAATTTCTCATGATGTATTGAATTTTCTGCATTGCCAAATTCATAGACTTGTATTTAAATATTTGTTTTTCTTGAAATTTCTTCTCTCATGTAAATTTATAGACTATTACAGTTGTGCCTGGAGTCTGTGCATATAACAGTCTTTCCACTTTTTGGATATATGAAGGCTTTTAATACATAGCATTGAAATGAATTTAATTGACTTAGGTTTTTTTTTTTAATTTCATACTTTTGTTGCTACTGTTGTCATTTTTATTTTTTAACTTTTACACGAAACATTGAAATGTATGTTGGAAGCTTTTTGCTATTTTAAATTTAATCAATTAAGCAACTAAATAATTAACTGTTGTGAAATCTTGAGTATTGACACTGGCCTGCCTTATTCCACATAATATTGTGCTCTGCATGCTGGCCTCTGGGAATGAGAAACCACGAGCCTAGCTTTCAGATCTCTCTGAGGTGCTCTCTCTGTGTTGTCACTGGGCATCTCTCAGGCACTTAGTGTCTTGGTCTCACCAGAGACTCTCATAATGCACAAGTATCTCCTTCCCTCCCCCTCCATATTGATCTGAAAGCCATCTTGATCCACCGGATGTTGAGTAAATTCCGTTTGTCCCCTTTCAGTGGATCTAAAACTGCAGCTTAATAACTCAAATGATGTTCACTGTAGCCCAGCGTTCATTCTATTTCACACCTTCCTGAGACTTTCAAGTAAATCCTCATACAGTTCTATTTGTTGATGATTGGGTGCTTTTCCTTTAGGAGTGGTATTCACGTATATATTTTAGTGGGATTAGAATCATTTTAAAAAGCTTCTTCTTGAATCTAATTGTTGTTCCATGGATATGCTTATCTTTTTCCTAAATCCTCACAAAATCACAAGCTTCCTGGGCCTTATCTACCCTCTCCCCCGACCCTCCCCGTATCCTAATTGTCTAGACTCACGCCCCACACAGAGCAGGCACTCAATAAACACTGAGTGGAATGCTATTTGGATGGGTGGATGAATGAACATGAGCAAGACAACCAGGCCTACCCTCTTTGTCCAGGGATGCTATGACCCCCTCAACTATGTAAGGTGTCAGTATATCACACTGGACCATTTTCTGGTAGACGATGGTGCGAACCTACAGTGACCTCATGCCAAACTGCCTATTCCATTGAGGACCATGAACCATGCTCTATGATCAACATTTCATTTGATAGTTTGGCCTGCACATTTCAGCCAGTTTGACTGATGCCAACTTGAGATAACCTTGCTTTAATTTAAGACTTTCTCATTTGAGAGGCAGAAGTACCCCTCTATCTTTCTGCCTCAGATTTGTCTCAAATAAATATAAGCCCTCATTTCATATTCTTACCTTACTTTTTCTCCTATGTCTAGCATAATGTACAAGCAAGAATATTTTTGACCTTTTATGTGGTTTAGAACATTTATTTTTTAACTTTATTCTTATATTTATTGTGGTTAAGAATTTTTAATACCTTGTTTTTCAATTACTTGTACTTAAAATGGCAGTGGCTGCTTTCCAGGTACAGAAGACTATCTGTTTCATCACTGCAAAATCATTTTCTTTAATTTGCTTTTCCCAGGAAAACGGACCATTCTGCTTGGACCATATGTATCCGGTAGAGGAAGAAGTACAGGGCATGGGATGGTGGAATGATAAAAGGCTTTTGACTTTATTGGTCCATTGAGAATGGTTCAGTAGATTTATCGCAGTAGATATTACACAAACAACAGGTGATATAGATCATTCTAGAAAAGTAGTCTTTATTTATATCTGTGTTTCAATGGCAAAATATTGACTTAGAGGTGAACTTTTAGAATGCAGCCCATGCTTAAATACCAATGTATTTGAACTTGTACTCCACTAGATGTATTGCATTCTGTGTATCACAATTTATTGGAAGAAATTAATTTATTAATACAAGAGAAAGTATTGTGTATCATGAGCACATCATAGGCCTCAATACATTAACTTTTTCTTTTTCTCTTCTTTCCCTTTTTTAGTTCTTAAGATGAATCTCCAGAACTCCACATATAGATTGGCACTTTACTAATTTGTACAAATGAGAAAGAGGGCCTGACTGAATTAATAAAATGTTCTGACTGAATTAATGAAAATTATTGAAAAAATGAATTTTTAAAGTAACTGATACAAAGTTAATATAGCATTGTCTAGAATTGGCCCCTAAGGGAGCAGCCTTAATAAATGGATAAGAATAATTTATAATTAGACTTTTCTCTGTGAGAAGTACTTAGGATGAGCTTATCTAAGGTTAGACATATTGTCTATTGTCTGCAATTTTATTTCTATTTTTAATTTGTTTCAGGATAGTTTTCTTCGATAGTGCACAGCTCACTTAACACAGTCTCTGCCTAGAGTAATATTTCATCATAATCAGAAACATTCAGTTTAAGAAGTATTAGCTCAATTCTCACAGGGTTAGATAGATGAAGTTATGTATCCACTCAATGTTTACAGAAACCCTAGGCTATCCTTAACACTTCAGAAATCCTCAAAATACACAGATTTTGAGTAAAAGAAGCCAGACCCCAAAGACTATGCACTGTATGATTCCATTGATATGCAGTTCAAGAATGGATAGAAGTAATTTATAGTCATAAATCCTGGATAGCAGTTGTCTTTGGAGGTAGGGGGTGGTTAGCTGGAATAGGGCAAGATGGAACTTATAGGCATGATTTTCCCTATCTTGATCTAGGTGATTTTTAAGTAGGTTTGCCCATATCTCACAGTTCTTTGAGCTTACACTTAACATTTGTGCATTTTACTGAAGGTAAATTATACCTTAATAAAATATTATTAGCAAAAAGATGCATAGGTTGTTACTTGCATCTTGGGTCCAACTTTAGAGAAGAGGGTAACACAGAAAAAACCAGTTGGGTATGGATAACTGAAAAAGTAATTGGATAAAAGTATTGTACATTTATATGACTTATCCAAACTCCAGTCTTTGCCTCATCGACTAGTACAAACTTTAGATACTGACTATGATCGAAATTGCAAAAATAATCTGCTATCTTTACAAAGTGGATGCTAACTTTAAATTAACCAAAGGGATATCCTGAAATTCTTAAAACAAAATTTCAGAATAAACTCCTTCTTCACTAAGTCTTGGTTTCACCAAGAATTGTTCAACAGTGTTGCCTCTGTAAACTAAAAAGTTGAGAAGATCCACCAACAGCTTTTCTTCAGACAAAGTGCTAATGACCCCTACAGAGACTTTTCTTATCACTCTGTTGCTTAAGTGTGATTTTCTAAGTAGATTTTCTCTGTGCCTGCCAGGTTTGAGAAAGCCTGAATTCTCTCTTGACTAACACATGAACTCTAAAGCATTCACGATTTAAAACAGAAACTATAGGGTCAGCCCAGTTGCGTAGTGGTTAAGTCCCGCACTCTTCTTCTGTGGCCCAGGGTTTGCAGGTTCATATCCCAGGGGTGGGCACAGGACCGCTTGTCAAGCCACGCTGTGGCAGCATCCCACAGAAAATAGAGGAAGATTGGTACAGCTGTTAGCTCAGTGACAATCTTCCTCAAGCAAAAAGAGCAAGATTGGCAATAGATGTTAGCTCAGGGCCAATCTTCCTCACCAAGAAAAATAATAAATAAAAAAAATAAAAATAAAAAGGAAACTATATATTAAGCACCTGAGTCAGGCTGTCTTATGATACAGAGATGTATAAAGTGGTTGCTCTGGTCGAATACTACGTCCTTTTGCACATTATGGGTCAGGAAACATCCAACAAGAAATTTGAGAGCTAGACGTTCTTCAGGACTTAATGAATGATGTCCTAATAGTCCCTTAAAATTACTGAGCTAAATGAGAGCACAAACATAGAAAATTAAGTTTCACATGGCTTTTTTCAGGGAACAAAGCAAGACATCAATGATATTTGTATATCATATGGTGAGTCACTGGGGTCGTCAAGTTCCGTATTTGGTTCCTAGTGTATCTCTATCTTTATTATCTCTAGTAAAACTAGGAAATTATACAATATGAAAGCAATTATACAAAAATAGTCAGATCTCTAAGAGCAACTCCCTTCCCCAAATCTTTAAGCATCACTGGGTGAGGAAAGAGTTACAAAGTATAAAGAAGAGTTTGCTGTTATTAATGAGATTTTATGCTTTGTTTTGTTTTGTTTTGTTTTGTTTTGTATTTTGTATCTCTTGTTCCCTCTTTCCCTTGCTAGTTCCTCTAGCTTAGTTTTACTCTTCTTTCAGATCTCAGTTCAAAGTCCCTTCATCAAACTTTTCCTTATCTTTCCTTCCTATAGGTTTCTCTCTTTTCCATACTAAACACACTCACATGTTGTCTATTTCTCCTTCGTAGTATTCACCACAGTTGTAATATCTTTCTTACTTTACAAACTATAAGCTCCTGAGAAGACAAGGACTGTGTCCATTTTGCTTACTTTGCAACTTCATCTCCAGGCATATTGCCTGGTACGTTGTGGTGAATGCTCAATAAGTATTTATTGGATGATTGAATGTATGAATAAATCAATGAATTAATGAAACCTTCCTCTGAAACTGACAAGGTTCTGAATTTAAACTGTGAGGAGAACGTTAACTGCTCCCTTAGTGAATAGTGGGCGATGCCTCCTTATACTGCCCAGTCTCCACTTGGCCATTTTCGCCCCAGTTGGACTTTCTTTTTTCAGTTCTATCCTGCATCCCACCTCTTTGAGAGGATTCTTTGTGAGCTATGAGAAAGTTCTTTATCCACAAAGTATAGTATTCCTGAAGCTGGGAGAGAGGAGATAACAGTCAAACTCAGCATTTCTGATTTTATTAGTCCATGTAGGCTAATAATGCTAAGAAACAACTCTCAAAGCTAAGTGGCACAATAAAAGTTAATCTCTAAGCTCCTACAACCCAAATGGGTTGAGAAGGGGTTGGTTCTCTTTTCCACGTAATCATTCATACTCACCCATACTCCTTCCATCTTCCCCTCTGTTCTTCTCTAAGTCTTGGAATCTTCTGCATTAGGAGAGCAGATAGGCTGGGGCCGCAGGTGGGGTACACCCCTTCCCTTCACATTCTGTTGACCAGAGCTCAGTCATATGCCCCTCTAACTACCAGGTAGGCTGGGCAATGCAGCCTATTGTGTTCCCAGGAGGAAGAGGGAAAAACATGAATATTGCTGAAGCTGTTAGAGCTATTTCTGCTACACAGGAATCGCTGGATCTTCTTTCTTCATTTCCTTCCACCCTGAATCAGACTAATACCACTTGTAGAAAGGCAAACTCACTGGTTGTCAGGCTCAAATGGCTGACTGATGCCCCTGTTGTATCACCAACTTGGCATTGGTTCCAGTTTCAAATGTAAGCAATGCCTCTCAGAAGATCTACTTCTGTTCCATATCTTTTCATGTTCTGGTAAATTCTGTCTTTTCTTGTATCTTGACTAAGCTCTAGGCTTGCAACACAGGCCTCTTCAGGGTCTAGCCCCCTAGGACCAGGATGTCAAGGAGAAGGCATCAGACACAAAGACTTCTACCCCACTACTTGCAGCTCCCTGAATGGAGCATGATGTCATCTCTCTATGCAGA
The DNA here is from genome assembly GCF_021613505.1 of Equus quagga. NCBI lineage: Eukaryota > Metazoa > Chordata > Mammalia > Perissodactyla > Equidae > Equus > Equus quagga. Next base: position 77,155,939 of record NC_060278.1, read on the forward strand.
ATGCCTAATCCTCCATCCTTTGGTAAATTTTTTTTCATTCTTCAAGACTCAGGTCTAGCTTCATATCTAGCACCCTCTTTTGTCAGATGGTCACACTCACTCCCTGTGAGAAGTGGCATACACCTAGCATACAGGACCCACCACCTTATATTGAGTGTCCTATTCATTTGTCTACAAACATTGTAAGAATTGCAAAGTGTGGAACTGTGTTCTTTTCATCTCCATGGCCATAACAACGGATGCATGGAAAATCTTTGATGAATGGTTTTTTGGTTGAATGAATGCCTTGCCACCTTGATCATGACTCAATTACTATACCTATCTTGCCCAAGACTTCAGTCGCCAGACTTTTTGGAACTTAAGACTCTTACATATGACTAGTATTTCATAGAACCAAACTGAAAAATAATGCATAAGACGATGTTAGGACCATAATTTCTCACTTTCTGTAAAAACTTGAGATTCTTAAAGAAACAAAGCAATCCCAATGCTTCTAATTTGGCTAAAGATAGCTATGGTTATTGGGCATGTTATGAAAATAACTGACCCACAGACTTTAGATATTTCTTGTACTTACATGTATAAAAGGAAGACTGTCTCTGGTAGATTAGATTGTTTCCTGAAAAGATCACTTGCTCCCCTTCACTTCCATGGGAGGACAACACTTCTCTGCTCCATATTAAGTTGGGTTTGGCCATGTGACTTGCTTTGGCCTCATCGTGAGCAGAGTGATTAGACACTGGACTCAAGTGTGACTGGCTTTGACCAATGTAATACTAGCAGGTGTGATACAGCAGAGTCTTGGAATGTGCTTCCATGTTGAATATGCTCTCACATACGTGGGCCATCACTAGGAGGAGCTCGTGGCTCAGAGGCGGCGCATGACAGACGCATGGAGCAGAGCCACCTCATCTAATGCACCCAGCTGAGCTGAGTCTAGATAAACATCCCTAGCTGACCCAAAAGGAGTGATATTCAATGGCTTTTGGTTTAAGTCCCTGCACTTTGGGGTATTTGTTACCATCAGTGTTTGATGTGTACATTTCTTATACGAACTTTTCTCTATATCGTGCCTCCCTCAAAGCCACACCCAACTACACAGCAAATTATTTCTGACTGAAGCACCAAACAGTGAAGTAACCCAGACTGTGGGAAGTAGAGACTGGGAAGGAAGTTCTAATTAACTACTCTTTAAGCTGGTAACACAAGTTTCTGGACAGATCATGGATCAATTTGAATGACTGTGCGGGACACAGGAAAGCAGCTCCCTATGAAAGCTGCATCCAGTGACACAAACTCACAGAGTGTAGGTGATAGAAAGGAAGCTACAGGAGACGTAAAAGATTAGGGTACAATTTCTAATAATTGTATACAACCTGAGAATACTTAGTGTCATAATTACAAATGTAATTTACAGTAAATGGTATCTTCATGCTAACAGTTATTAGTTTAATAAAACCACTGCTCTAATAAAGCAGATGCTATTACTGAAACAGCTCTCTAATTGAAGGGCTATTATTGTACTCATTTTACAACAGAAACAGTAAATAAGTGGTAGTACTGTTAAAAGTGTGGGGCTCTTCCTCCAGGGCTGAATATATTGAAACTTCTACCATTTTATCTATGGTAATACTCTGTGCCTTCACTAACGTTTTGCCTTCCATTCTCCTCCCCCACCCCTACCTCTAACTTTTATAAGCTAATCAATGCCAGTGGATCTAAGCATCTTTTAATCTAAGACCTTGTTACTCCAAGTGTGGTCTGTAGGCCAGCAGCAGCAGTGCCCCCGGGAGTTTGTTAGAAATCTTGAATCTCAGGCCCCAGCCCAGAATTGTGGAATCAGAATCAGAATCTGATTTTACCAAGATCCACAGGTATTAAAATATGCAAAACGTTGCTCTAAAAGATAGTTCCTTTATATGATAAAGAAGATATATTACAATCTAATATCCAAAATTCTATGATAAAACCCTGGAGGCATATCTATATAATTGAATTAAAGTCTTATTACTCACAATGTGGTCTATGGACCAGCAGCTTTAGCATCACCTGGGTACTTGTTAGAAGTCTCAGATCTCAACCCACCCCTGCACTACTGTAGAAAAAAATCTCAGTTTTAACAAGATCCTCAGATGATTTGTATGAATATTAAAGTTTGAGAATCACTATGCTAAGGTATCCTTTCTAAGGAATTACTTTTTTGGGGGATCAGAATTGGCCACCCTAAAATGTGTCTCTTTGGCTTGATTATTTTTAAGGACAAAAGACTTGGAAAGAAACTTTCACCTTCCACCTAACTGCCTAAAATAATTTAGAAGGTCTGTGCCAGGAAGGAACTAACACCATTAGATAACTATGGTATAATATAAACTAGTGTGGTAGACAGGAAGGCAGTAGCAAGCCCATTTTTATCAAACTCCTTTCTTGGGTCCCATTGTCTATAGATGGCCCAGCAAACATTTGTTTATCAAACATTAGCTTTTCCATCTCCATGTAAATTGCCTTCCTCCCCTTTGAAGTCCTAAACCACTACTCCCAACATCCCCCTTTGTCTTTAGCTGAAAACGGTAGTTAAGGTGGTGGCTTCCACATTTTGGTGAGTTACTTGGTTTTCCTGGGTTTCTCCCATGTATATGTGTTATTAAACTTTGATTTTCTCCTGTTACTCTGTCTCATGTCATTTTAATTCTTAGGCAGCCAGAAGGACCTGGAGGGTAAAGGAATAGTTCTTCCTTCTCTGCAGTCTACACATGAAGCAAAAGATAATAATATTAGAATATTCATTCATATATATTATATGAGATATGAAGTTAACAAAATGTATTGTTTTAATTTTTAGCCATGATTTTCTTTGCTAGGATAGAAACAACAGAGTAAGAGAATAGAAAGGGCTGTACTCTATGGAATATAATAGTGTTTAGGGATAGAATTCCTTTCTTTATTGTGATTCATAATCTTTCTTCTTAATGATAAAGTTTAAAATGCCTTTGTTTCTTCAGCTCTGGTAACGTTTTATCATTTCATTTGAAAGTGTCTCTATCCTCATCCAGCAGGTTTTAGGGAACACTATTTTATTTCAGGGGATATTTAATGATAGCAGCTGGCAGAAAGGGAATGGAAATCTTACAATACTTTAATGAGGATGTAACTGTTTTGGTTTCAGCACATGTCTTACACGTTGTATATGTACACACTCGGTGCATTTAAATGAAGATAACCACTTACACTGTAAGAAATGTAATTAGTTTTATTGCAACTTATCATGAAAATAGTGTTCATCCTGTGCCCTGATCTCACATGATACGTTACTTTTCCTGTGCATAAAGGAGTGAGTGTGTGTGTACCCTTCATTATGACCTACCACATATACAGCCAGCAGCTCTAACGCTGAGCGTATAGCTTAATGAATTTTTGCACATCTCCATCCCTGTGTGACCTCCTCCCAGATCAAAGAATATGCCCACCAGTCCTGAAGATTTCCTCTTGTCTTTTCCCTTTGATTAATTTTTCCTTTTCTCATATGTCATACACATGGAAATATACAGTTTGTATTTGTTTGGGTCTAGATTTATATATTGAATCCTTTTGTTTAAACATTAAAAAAAGAAACCACAAAGTTAAAAAGAAAAGTAGAGAAAAGTCGACATCACAGAAGTTCCCTAAGAATCTAAAACACTTCGTTTAAAAATATATTTGGAGAAGTTTTAGTAGGTTTATATTTACAGAGCTTCAATACTTCCCTCAAACATAACCACAGACAAAAAGGTAATTAAACTATTTGCTAACACTCCTTTAAAAATATATAAAATTATATTAAAAAACTTAAGAATTGTAAAAATAGCACCTATGTCCAAATTTTATTTTTGATATTAGAAGATTAACTTATTTATATAGATTTTTAAAAATAAATTCTCACACTATCTCAATGAATCAGAAATGTACAAAAAGCGATGATTATGCACTTAACTTTATAGATTTCTGATTAAAATTCCATCATTGTTTTAAGTCCAAAAACACTGGTCACTTAATCCCAAATCCAATAAACATTCCAATCATATGGACTGAAATTCTGGAATACAAAACTTTTCTTGCTTCTATTTAAAAGAATAGTAGTCCTATCTGAAAAAGTTTAGATGATTACATGGAAAAAAACTCTTTCCTTTAGAAATAGTCTGTTGAAGTTTAATTAGCTTCTGCAGAACAGTAATTAAAAATCATTTCTTCTGCAAGAACAGTAAATTTTTAAATTACAGTTTAAAAAAGATCAGTGTTATCCTAAAAAAATAACTCAGACAATTAACTTTGTTATGAATATAGAGGATTAGATTTGGCTAGTGGGAAATTTTTAAGGTGGAATCAATCTGTCTTTAGCCCTGAAATCACTGAGTTGATAGAATAAACAAGTTGCTCATTATATGACACCTGATTCACTCTAAATTCATCAATACAATGATCTTTGGGTCTCATACACAGTAGACAAAATGATGACTTTCACATTTCTAGAAAATCTTCTCAAACTCTTTCCCCCTTGTTATACATAAAATCTACATTAATCAGTCAATCAAAGCAACATGCAATCCTCCACTGGGGGCCATAAATTCTAATCATTGCCAGAAATGATGGTGAATAATATACTCCCTGAAAAGAAAGCAGAAATATAAGCAAGGCCACAAGAAACAAAGCAGATGGCAATGTTTTTTTGTGCCTACACCAGTCCTTAAATGGTCTAACGGAGCAATATCACATCAAGCAGTCACTTGAAAAGTGGTCAATTATTCCTGAGGCTTCAGAAGGAAGTGTAGATTGAAGTCACCTCAACAGTTTTAACAGTGCCAACACAATTTTTTTTTACCGACGTTTCACGGGTTTAATGGCTCCTCTCATGCCAATGTCTTTACTAGAGGATGCCATCCTTAAACACTAAAACAGCTTTAGGTTAATTAACTGATTATTCTCTCTCTCTTCACTTTCTCTTCATTGTATTTTATAGGCATGAATAATAATATAGTTTGAGGAATAACAGTATCTAGCTTTCTTTTAGAACACAAACAAAATGGCAAGCGCTGACTGCCTTTGCTTTCTACCTCAGATTGACGGGATCCATTGAAGGATTTTTCCTTTGAATGCGTGTTTCTTTCCAAAGCACATGGAAAATATGTTCAATAATCTCCTCTGCTTCGGCTCAGAATGATGACTTCATCTCCAAGTTGTCTTACAAGGATTAGTGCTCTCTCCTGTGGAATGTGTTTTGGAAGCCCATGGAAGCAAGACACCATTTCTATTGTTTAGTCAGACGCAGGCAGGAGAGCGGGATTTCTCTGGGCAGCAGTACAGCGCAAAGACCCGAAATCCACTGGGCACAGGGGAAGTTTTAACGTTGAATCGCTTCTACTGCACGAGGGTTAGGCTTTGATGGCCAATGGGTTATAATTTTTATTGGCATTAAAGGAAAAATATAATTAAACTATGAGACTGTTTAGGCAGTAGTGTATACAAGGCGGGGCAGAGGAAGTTGTCTGCCCGAGGTCCGGGTAACAGGGGAATGCACTATCTGAAAGAACTTCTAAAAACATTATAACTAAAAGTTGGTTGCCTTTTATTATTATCCTTCCCTGGCATCAGTAATAAAATACTGCCTCCTCCTCTCAAAAATCTTTTATTGGTTTTACTTTGAAACAAGTGCTGGGGTTGTTGCTGAGTTTTCATTGTGCGTATATATACATATATATATATGATTTCATTATATATGAAATACAACTGTATATATAATTTAAAGCATATATATGCTTTCTATATAAATGTTTATTTTATGTATTTATATACAAGTATGTTTAAATTATATGTATTTATAATTTATTTTTATGTCTATATAGTATAACATATATTACATATAAATATATATTATATAAACATTTATATATTTAAAATTATGTTTATGTATATTTAAATGCATTTATTTAATAAATATATATTTTATATGTATACTTACATACATATATATCTTACAAGAGCACATTTTTATAACTTATTTTTTAATGACCATTGCATTCTACGTGGAACCTCTTTTGGGGAACTCCTCCTTATAGTGGACCCCTGACACACAGCTGACATACACAGACTCAACACCACGTTTGTTTTCACGACAAGAAGTAACTAACAGTTTGGTTTGAATTCATCTCCTTTGGTCAAAGGCCATGTCTCTAGCCTCTGTGATATTACTCATACCAGAGTTTAAACAATAGATTAGAAATAAGCCAGGGTTGTTCAGTGATGGTAAAGATGAAGAAACAGAACTTGAGCCATCTAAAGTCTGTCATTTGATGTGACCACTTGGTATTTCGTCTGTATTTAAAATTTAAAGCAGTGAAAGAAAGCATGAACTTTGAGGTGTTATAAATTTGTAGAGTAAGCCAAACTTTTAGTTGCTATAGGAATATATTTATTGTATCTCAAGTTGCTATTTGAACTCAGATCTATGTGTCGTTTTCCTTCTAAGACACTCACCATTACCTGTTATATTTGGAAAGGGAATCTCCACACATCTATGCTAGCCCCGCTGGCAGATGGGAATATTTCTAAATGGGGTTGGATGCAAGTACCCAATCATTTGATATGTCTTTAAATTATGTAGAATTTTTTTTTGTTAGCTCTATAATTTTCTAAATTTTTTGTCTTTGCTGGGATATTTTTAAGTTAAACTAATTTAAAAACTTTAAAACCATCTTGGGCACCACACCCACATAGCTATCAAAAGATGCGTGGCATAACTACAATCTTCTCCTTTTAAATGAATTGTTGATAAAATAATACAGAGGCTAGAATGGCAGCTATAGGGTGGAGGGTATTTGAAGCTGCAACAGTCTACTTTGAATATTCATACCTCAAAATCATGGCCTTAGAAAGGGAGACATAAAATTCCAATACTCAATAAAGAATGTTTGATAATAATGTATTTTTCATATTTCATTTCTTTTGTATTGTATTTATCAATGCAGATTATTAAAATATTTATTTTCAAGTGCTGAATTCTTAACCTCTTTATAATTGCAACATTAACTTACCCAACTGTCTGGCAACAATCTTTCCAATGCTTCCTTTGTAGGAAATATATAAATACCCCCAGGAGGCAGCTCTAGCTTACCTCTTACTTGTAGCAAATTCTTATTGCCCTGTATTCCAAATCTGCTATTTCTCTGATACTCATTGAGTCTTGCTTCTTGTCTTGGATCTTAAACTGATGAATTCTTGGCCTCCTGAAGGAAACTGACTTCTGTTATTTCCATTCTACCTTGACTTTGTTCTTTGCTTACTGCTGGTCACAGCACCTGGGAAAAACATATTCCTTAAAACTTTCACTACTCTAGAGGGCCTGTAACTTAATCCTCACTCTGATCTTTGACACTTGTTACTTCTCAGCTATTTTCTCAGGTCCTGTTGCTTTCTCAGATCCTGACAGTCATGAAGGAACCTCCAATGTATTGAAATCAACAAATTTCTCCCTAGTGTGACCAATGTGACCTTACAATTTATTGTTCAAACCATGACACTTTGAGACTAGAAGCTTTTTGACTAAGAAATTGGTTTTATTATATTAATAGACTGATATAATAGTTCTATTAAAACTATTTTTAAAGTAAAATTCCAATAATAATATCCTATTAAAAATGAAAAATCTAAGGCCAGTGATAAACTGGGCAACAGATGTCATCTGAGATTAAATCAGATAAAATGGGATAAAGAGTTACTCTTTTCATAACTTTCCCAGGCTTATAGAAAGTATTTTTAGACTAGTTGTGATTAGTTAGACGGACTGATTATTTAAATTCTTATCTTCTCTAGCAATTCACCATTTAAATAACCAGCCAACAAATGGAAATTTATTTACAATGGGCCTAGTGTCCTTTTAAAATAACATCTACAGTTGTAGATTCATTAAAGCTCTATCTTTGCCTGAGATGCGCTTTGGCTTATTAAAATGTGTAGTTTTCTAGTTCATTATTCATGGAGACTTTCTTTGCTAGTTGTTTGGCATGTTAAAATATGGAATTTTCATGTTCAATATAGCAAACAACATCAAAAATGGTTGATATAGATAATTTCACATTGAGAGAGAGTGAAAACCTTCTAGCATCTCAAAGACAATATTGGGAGAGAAAAAGATTTATTATTAGATCAGAAAGTTCAGCTGAGTTAGGTTCAAGTCCACAGAGCTAAAAATACTAGGTTAGAATTACTGGCAAGATGCTAACAAGTAATTTTTTTAAATCCAACTTCTGATTTTTTTAAAGGCAAATGATTGCTTCTAAAATTCTTGCAAACGGAAGAAGGCAACCAAAAACCAGCTAATACTATGTTGGCTCTAGTGTTATGTTAAATCAAGTTATGAATGACCAGCACCTGCATAAGAAAGGAAGAAGGAAAGAGAAACCAAGGAAATCTGCGGATTCCTGGTGCAACGATCTGTCCAAACACCAGAGTTAAAACTTACATCCAAAGAAGCAAGTTAACTTCTCCAGCTGTGCCTAGAGTTATTCCCTCAAGAAAAATGGAAAACAGTGGTTTCCCACTTTTCCTTTTGACAGATTCTTCTGATAATACTAGCAAGTAATTTGCATGTAATCCATCCCATCTTTAATTAAATTGTGACCCCATTCACTTCCTTAAAGGCCAACTCATTTCTCCAAACAGATGTGACATAATTATCATCTCCAAGAGATCGCTTCTCAACTGAGCCAGCCAACTGTATTTTCCCTCCTCTTTCTTTTAATGCTAAAATTTCCAGTGGTCTCTTGGAGAAGAGTTACTCTCATTGAGCAATTTGACAATTTCAGAAAATTGTTCACATCACATCCAGCAAAACAAGATATATTTCACGGAGCATTTCACTTGATATCACAGTAATGAGAAATTTGTCACTGCAAAGATTTTAGGGGCTTTTAAATTTCTGTTTGAAACAAACACCAAACAGACTAGTAGGCTATATTTCTCTATTCTCTCTACTCCTTTCCTCCCCTGTTTGGAGAAGCACATAAACATTTGATTGCTGCTTTATTCACCAATTGCATTAATTAAAAATGTCTCTGGTGGGGTAACTAAAACCAATATCCCTTCCCTACATCCCAGCCCATGTTTCCCTATTAGTTACAGTGGGTTAACACGGATCGAGCTGCGGAGTCTCAAGAGGGCTCTCTGCTCAGCCAGAGAGGAGGCAACAGACTGAAGAAACTGACATGGCCCTGGTAGAAGTGTCCTGGAAGTATCCGGCAAAAAGAATTGCCCTTGGTCCTCCTGAGAAAAGGCTTATTGTTTCTTTGTCACAGTAAGAACTATCCAATGTCTTTCTTCTCGAGAGAAAAGTTAACGAAAGAACAAACTGCCCATATCTCAATGCCACATTGGCAATATTAGACACTTAAATGGTACCCTGCATTCAATATTTTTTAGGAACCAAATATTTCAGAAGTCACCTAAGCTGGTTTTGTTTTGTTTTGTTTTTCTGGTGAACTTATGGGTTAAACTGTGTTTTTAGGGTGAGGTCAGAAGAAAACATAAGAGAAAGAGGAGAGGAAGAAAACAAGAACAGAGAAAGAAGAGGAAGTGGGGGCGGGAGGCTGGGCCATAGTCACCTATCATTTTATAACCATGTGAATTTCAGATGTCTCCCCAGAACATCTTGTGGCCCAGATTACAACTAAATTACAATTGAAAAGGAACTCCAGTCCTGACTTATATTTCCCGGAAAACATCTGTCAGTGCTATTTAGCATTACTTTTGGTATTTCTGCACACATGGGGGCATTGCATATCTCTGCCTACTTGTAAGTTAGGTGTGGCCTTGTGGTTTGTTTTGACTAAGGAAATGTCGGCTGAAGTGGCCTGTGTCACTTCTGGGAAGACACTTTAAGAACCAGTACATGATTTGTTACTTCTCTTTCCTTCTGCCACAGCAATTGGCAACACAACAAATGGTAGCTGTTCCCCGATGCAGGCCTCAGAGTGAAGGTGATACAGAGCATAGCCCTGCCAGTCTACAACGGAACTTGACTACAATGGAGCTCGACTGAAAATACACTTTTTCTATGCAGCTTGTCTGGCAATACCTGATTAAAACTATGCCTTTCAAGTAAGATCTTTATGCCCCTTGACTCTTCGCCCTACCCCTGCTCCAACTCTAGACATGTCAGAAGCCTCATACTGAGTAATGCAGGAGAGGTGGGACTAGTGACAAAGCCCGCCACATTCTTTTCTCCTCTACAAACTTAGGAGTCAGGTAATGTACAATTTAGTTAAGTGAATGAAACTTTTACATTCGACTTTCTGAGACTTTAAAATTTTTATGTCAAATATTCATTGTTATTTAATATTTAAATGAGAAACATAATGTCATGACTCAAAATTCAAAATTGTAAAGCCAAAGTATACACCGAAAAGTCTTGCAACCCCTGATCCTATCAACCCAGGGCCTGACCCTCAATTCCTAAACATTTTTTTATCACATTCACATGCTTTTCCAGAGATTTTTAGATGAATGTACAAGAAATACAAATATATATATCTTTTATTTTAATGGTAGCATACTACATACACTGTTATATCTTTTTTAAAGGAGACTATGTGTAAATATCTGAGAACAACCAAAATCATTCTGATTGATCAGGGAAAGAGAAGAATAAATCAATAGAACTTGATTAAAAGTTTGTGAGATAAGAAATAAAGTAACTTTCTTTTCTCCCTTTATTCATTCAGTAAATTGTCCCTGGGACTGTATAGGTTTCCATGGGAAAGAAAGGACAAGAGACAAGAGCTGATATTTTGGAAGATTTACTTTGTACGGTTCATATACATTCATGTAGCAGACAGGAGGGAGTCTGTTGACTCTTCAGGTGACAGAGAGGTGGAAAGAGTTGGGGGGAAGAGGTATTTCAAAGAGGAGATGACGTTGAACTGTGTGTAGGAGGAGGAAAGAGGTATCTTGCCAAGAATCCCAGGGAAAGGAAAAACCATGTGCAGTGTCTCTAAGAAATAGAAGAAACAGCCAATCCAAGCAGCCACCATAGTTAGAGATCTGAATGTCATTCCAATCAGTTTAGAAACACTGTTTTCTCGGAGGTGTATTGGAAGAAACACCTGACTGGATTGGTGGTTAGAAAGATTACTTCCTAGTATTCTATTACTACTGATAGCTTTCGTGGTTCATTATTCAAAGTGGCTTCCCTCTACTAACTAATTGGATCTTCATATTAACCTCTAAGGTGGATCTCATTCTGTCATTGTCCATACAGTGGTGAACTCAGGTGCCAAGATTTCACAGCACACAGCTGGCCAGTGGAAGGATCACATACTCCCTCCTCTGTCCAGCCATGCCCATGATTGTTGAAGAGAGGTGATTAGCTGGAATAGACTACAACAGGAGATTAAGTCTGCCCAAGGCTTATGGATTTTCTATGATTTAGGGAAAAGAGATGGGAAAACAAGAGACACAGGAACAGAATATAATTAAACTAATTTTGCAGTTTTTCTCTCTAGGAATTATCAGCAAAATGGCAAAAATATTGTCTGGGATTGGGGTTTTGTAAAAATATTCTACCAGAAAAAATTCTAAGAATGCTGCAAAGATGCACAGAGAACAAAATATTTTCTCCAAGGGTTAGAGACTAACTCTTGGACCACTTAGAACTAACAATGGAGTTACTATTAAGCAATCAGCAAAACTTTGGAAATTTTCCTATCTATGAGAACATAGTTGTTCAAAGAATAACTAGAACTTGAAAATATGCAATGGATAAATGTACTTAGGCAGAAAAAACTGTATTTAATTAAATGCAACTCAATATTCCAGAAAATAAATAAGCATTTTATTTCCTCCAAACGACGCATGCACATTAATATCTCTGCAAATAATACAATGAAAGATTTCAAACTTTAAACATGTCCACCTGCCTTGTCAAGTGAAAGATGTTAGAAAATTAATTTCAGAAAAATGTATGGCTATGAATACCACTTTTATCATTTACTGTGACACTGCTGACAAGAATAAGAAAAGATTTAAATGTCAGAAGAGTTCATGTCAAGTATTTTTCCCTTTTTGGGGTGCTTTAAGGATATATATTTTCAATAGTTATACTATCTTTAGAGCCTACCCATGGAACAGCATTAATTTTAAAGTTTATGTAACAGCATTTTTTTATGCAGTAGTCATTATATACATTAAAAATGGAAAAGTAGTTTTAGAAATAAAAAATATATATATAAGTTAAATACATTTGACAAATGAAGCAAAGCCACTAACTATAGATTTTATTTATTTGTTTGATTATTTACTTTTGGAATTGCATTCTTCATGCCTTAGAAGAAAGCAGCAAATTTACAAGAAATAAAAGACAGCACAGGCATAACAGAAGCAAGAAAACCCCAAAGCGTGTATATATATATTTTTTTCCAAAAATGGTTGCATATGATATACACTGTTGCACTTTTTAGCAGCTTTTAACAAGGAGACTATTGGGGGGCTGGCCTGGTGGTGTAGTGGTTAAGTTTGCATGCTCGGCTTCGGCAGCCTCGAGTTTGTGGGTTCAGATCCCGTGTGCAGACCTACACACCCCTTGTCAAGCCGTGCTGTGGCAGCATCCCACATACAAAATAGAGGAAGATTAGAACAGATGTTAGCTCAGGGCTAATCTTCCTCAACAAAAACAAAGAGACTATTCGTAAATACATGTTAAGACCTTAAGACTGCACACTGCCAAGCAAAAGCCACTAATTTAGGAGAACTCAGAACTCTACAGAAGGATTAAGCAGCAGGTCAGGATCATGGCATGGGGGTGTTTTCTACAGCCCCTTGCATGGAATTTATCACTGATTGACATTTCACTTCACCCATGCTGAAAATCCAGCAAGGGCAGGGGTGCTGTCCAGTGGCTCAGGGTGGATTACAGCAAGCTAGCAAAGGCTTCTCTCCAGAGCAGCCTCAGGAGATGGGACAGAGTGCAGCACGCCCTCATGGGAAGGCACAGTGGCGGTGACCAGACTAGAACCCACTGGTTCCAATGCAAAGGGTGCTTCTGTGTCTTCATTCACTCAACAAACACACTGAGAACCCACGGTGCATCCGGCACTGTGCTAGACACCCGGGAATGACAGTGTGCAAGGTACCGTCCAACAGGGTCTCTCCCAGGCTGGCCTGACCGCCGAGGAGGGAGTTCGTAAGCAAACAAGTGAAGAAATGAATTTGGAGTTAGCAATTGTGCCAAGTGATTTGGTTTGGCAGAGGTCGGTCTTTGTTGTGGAAAAGGCATTACCTGTCCCAGGTCAGGAATGGAACATGTCTTCTGTCTGGTTGGTCATGCTACCACAGTGGGTTCCTCTAGTGCAGCTGGCAGTGTAAGGAGGAGGGTGGTGGCTGGCGATCAGTCTCGGGTGTACTAATGGGTGTGTCTGGATGTGAACAGTTAGGGTGTCTCAGAAATCATAAAGAGAGAACACACATCATGGGTGAGGGGCTGGGACCTGAACTAAGGGCAAGAAACGGAGAGGAAATCCTTCTTTCATGCTACATAAGGAAACAGCGGTGCATTTTATGCATATTTAATAGAACCAATGCAAATATGAATACAAATATGAATAGGAATACCAATAGCCAAGATTTGAGGAATGCTTGTGATGTTCTAGGCACCACAGTAACCTGTTCGGGCATGATCTCATTGAAGCCTCATGATCACCCTACTAGCAAGTCAGGACCTACTTCATCTATTCCACGTTACAGAGGAGGAAACGAAGTCCCAGGGAGGTTCAGTTACTTGCCCAAGGCCATGAGAAAAGGACGAGTGACTCCAGGACTTGGATTCAAAGCAAGATGACATCTGAGTATGGGCTCTTAATCACTAATATGGGGTGTGTAATAAAGATGAGGTATAAAGATTTGGTAAAATTTTTCTTTCCTAAATTGCAGAAAAAACAATACTTGAAGACAATGTGAACTATTTACGCACATAGTGAACTCTCAGGGATGACTTCTGTGATCCCTGTCATTTCGTGATTTCATAGTCATTGCTCTTGTCACAATGGATCATGCTAAGCTCCGATTGTCAGCAAAGATGTCAACATTTTAGGGACAACTGGTTTCTTATGTCTTAAATATCCTTACAATTCTAGACACTAGAAATAGTATATAGAACCCAAACCCAAACGTTTGTTGCATTGGCTGTAAAATATTTGAATTTTCAAGAGACCGATTTGTACCGGGAAAAAAGAGAATTTAAAGACATTTAAAATGTTCTATGTGCGTCCTTAGACTCTGATTCCTTTTCTTTAGCTTCTTTATACCTCATGGACTGATTTTATGACTGTTTCTAATCAAAACAATCTTTTCCTAAATTAATAAGCTGCTAAAAAACAATTCACTGGAATACTGGATCCGGCTCAATTGTGTCATGTAATCTTTTCAGAATTCCTTTAGTAAATGTCTTAACATTCTAATTTTCATGAAAAGTTTTATCAGCAGGCTATTTTTAAAAAGTAGAAAGACTGAGTTGTCCACCTAATTTCTGACTGACGGTAAGCTCAAAGGGACAGGGACATCACCTGTCTCATTAATTAATGTGCCCCTAGCACCTAAAACGGTGTCCAGCACATAATAAGCATTTAATACATATTTGTTGACTGCATTAATGAAAACTGTCAGTAAAGAGAAAAACTCCGTGAACCACATAGAAATCTCCACAAATATTTACCTTTATGTGTGTTTCTATTTTTATTAAAATGTAGCAAATTAACATACCTATGCCCTCATTACAAATGTAGGAGAGTTGAGTGCATCCTTTGAAATACTTTAACACAATAGACATTGAAAGGAAGATATTGACATGCATGCCAAGAATATAAGATTATATGAATTTAAATAACAACCAGAATACCCTAAATTTGGGGCACCAGGGTATGGAAATATGGGTCTGTGCTATATGATCTCTTTACTTCTCTTCATTGAACACTGGATACAATGTACTTGGCAATGATTCTGTACATCTTTCTGGCTTCCTAATGACAAAAAAAGAAAACCATAATTATTTGAGTTCCCCTAATGCAACTACTGTCCAATGGTTTGCTTTATTACTGTGTTAGTGTTCAACAGGCCAGGTGAATAGATGAGAAGGCACCTCTCCGTGACACGTACAAAAAAAGGAAGCAGAAGAAGACTACGGAAAAAGCAATACTCATATTTTTCTCAGAAGAAATCTCTTTTTGGCCCTCACCTGAAATATCCCATAAGTTCCTAAGGTATTGCACTTACTCGTTAGAAAGGTCATAGTAAAATACTTACGTTCAGAATGAAAATTACATACTGGTTCAAAATTAGATGAAATGACATCTCAGCCTGAGAGTAGACTTTGAAAATCTCACTAATACCACTCCATCAGCAGAAGGAGTTTTATTTTTCTCATGGGTTTTGAACTCTCACAAGTGATAAACGAAGACTTGTGGACCATCCGATCAATTTTTATAGGGCATGCCCTCAGAAGAATGAAACAAAGGCCAGAATACCTGCTTTCCCAAGACTACCTGCTGTGTTTGGAAACCCTGCCCAAGTGATTACCATGTGAAAAATCTAGGCTCAGCAGCTTAAACATGAGAGACCATGTGAAGCAGACACACGCTGTCTCAGTTGAGGACATCCTTGGCCAGCCTCCAACTGATCTGGAAGCTGACAGCACTCCCGTAAGTTCCTCCAACTGAGACCAGCTTAGCCTGACCTAAATCAGCAGAACCACCCTGCTGAGCCTAGCCCAAATTGTAACCAGCTGAAACATAAGCCTACATAAAGGGTTGTCTTAAGTCACTAAATTTTGGAGTAGTTTGTAATGCAGCAAAAGCTGACCTCCTATCCGTGGGTTAGTCACTCTTACAGCATCATACATCCTTTACAATGCATCACAAACTGATACTGTCTTCTTTATTGGATGTTTCTTCCCCTTAAGAATGAAATCTCTCTCAGGGCAGGGACCTTTGACAACCTTATTTTACCACATAACCCACACTCTAAGAATTCATACTTATTAGTAGTTCAATAAATATTTGTGGAGTGAATCAATGAATCTATTTCGTAGAATTATTTTGAAGAGTAAATAAAATAACCTCTAAAATGAAGACTTCAATTCTTGGCATTTAGTTTACTATAGGAATAGATTTTTGTTGTTAACTTTATTATCTTCCTAAAAGATAAATAGTGACCAAGATATAAAATATTCAGAAAGTCATTATCACTTAAAAAGACAAACATGGATCTTAAGTCCTTGTGAAAAGTGTTATGCACTAGACTAGCAAATGAATGCAATGATTAAAAAGAAACACACCCTAATGAATAGGGCTAAATTTATGCAGTTAATGAGCTTCTTGCCCGTTTATGACTTTAAAAATTCATGACGCATTCAGATCTTTTTCCATACTTCATTTATTTATTCAAAACATAGTCTGTACCTTTACCAAGAAAAATATCCTATTAATCTTATTGGGTTCTTATTTTGACCATTCACATAAATAATCATTGTAATCATCAGTAAGTCCAAGTAATGCTTGGATCTACATAAAATCATCTAAAACTATAATCCAGCAGCCAAAACCAATCCATTTTATGGTCAAGTGCATGGTTAAATCTTTTATAACTAATTGGCTTGTAACTGCCATGAGCAGCCTTCAAAAACTAAAAAAAATATTTGTCTTGTTTTTCAGAAAATGCCAAGAATAAGATGGGTAATTTGGACAGCAATTTTCTCCTCAACACATATTTAATAATTGCTGGCAGAATTGTATTCAAAATATTATCTTATGAATTACCTTCCAAAATTACTTTTAGACAGATGATATTTACTTAGATCCTCACATATCATTTTAAAGTTCAGTAACAAATATCTGATGAGTATTTCAAATATTCAACAATGGATTTAATAAATTAAAATTTCTTAATCATTTTGCTATTAATACATGGACTGCAGTTATACACAAAATAAGATGCAGATTTGCTATTCGCTTCCAAATTTCAATGTTTTTTCTACACAAAATGCATGAGCCTAAATAAAAATTTTGTATATTTTTCTTTCATTTCCAAGCAATTAAATTCACTAGCACATCTAATGTATGATCATTTATCGGATTCCTGAGACACACGTATATTATATAACATTCACTGTAATCATGATAGTTCTTCAAAATTTTATGTCAAGTAAGCTTCTAATATCTTCAAAGTAGTTCAGACCTGGTACATAGAGACCCTATATAAGCTAGTGTTTGTTTAAACACGTCCCTTACTTCTTTGACTCAGTGTTTCCACCTGTAAAATGAGGATATTGCTTCTTGCCTAACCTTCAGCATTATTATAAAAATGAGCATGAAGGCTAATTCTTAAAGTATCAATAGGAATATGAGGCTTGGTACTAGATATACTACTGCACAAAAGACTATATTTTGTGGGATACAAGTCAACTAGATTTATTTTGTGAGATACAGGTCTACTCGATTCATGCATTGACTTGGGGTCCACTCTACTAGCCTTTCCCTGACGGATTTCCAAGTTACACCAATGGTAGATAGCATTTAAGAATGTCCTTAGCCAACTCTGTGCCAAAAAGTACCCTGGGAAGAAAATCTACCTCTGTAAGTGGCTTTAGGGTGTGGTCTGTTGACCTTGTCCATCAGCATTTCCTTAAGAGGCCCATAACAGAGAGATAACTGGGAAAATCTCTGGTTATCAATCATTGCCAAGTTGGTATACATATGAATTACCCCACAATTTTGGAGAGTAAATCCTCTTTAAACTTTATAAGTCTGGGACATACTTTCACTGCAGTTTAAAATGCCAGACTCTCATTTAATCATTCACATCGAACATTTATTATGTGCCAGGAATAATACCAGGTACAGAAGATAAAGCAGCAATAAAAAAGCAATGTCCATGCTCAGTTACAGCTTATATCCTTAGTGGGGCAGACAGAAAACAAGGAAGAAAACCTAATAAATAAGGATGATAATATCCTGTTGTGATAAGTATTCTGAATAAAGCAAAGCACAGAAACATATGAGTGGTGTGTAAGACAGGACTCTATTACTTTGAATAGAGTGATCACAGAAGGCTCTTTGGGGAAATGACATTTTGCTGAGCTGGGAAGATCTGAAAAAATGGCAGAGAGAATAGACTAGCATATACAAAGGCCCTGAGGTAGGGAAGAGGTTGGGTACTGAGGCCAGTGCAGGTCAGTGACATGATTGGCAAGAAAGGCAGGTAAGGCTAGATCAGGGAGAGCCAGATTCACATTTTATGGATATCAGTCCTGCTCCAAACATCAGCTGAGCTAAGAGCGCAGAGTCTGAAGCCAAAATGTTGAGGTCTACATCTTGATCCTATTACATGCCAACTGTGTGATCTTGCTTAATCTCTCTAAAATCTTGTTTCCTTAGGTATAAAACAGAAATTATGATAGCACTTATTTCATAGGATTGCAATGAGATTAAATGAATTTATGCAAGTGAAGGGCTTAAAGTGGCAACTAGCCATGCTAAGTACTCAATAAAGGTCGATACCATCAGTTCATTATTGATGTTGGTGTTATTCTCCTCCTGCTCATGAATTCATCTCTATTCCTCTTCTCCATAAGATTTTTTTAAAAAAGATTTTAAACTAAATCTTAGAGCGGGAGGGAAAGACTCTCAGAGTAGGACAAAAAACAAGAAAGAAAAAAGAAAAAGAAAATTTATTATTAAGGCACTAGGCATGATGTTTGACTTTCTCACATATTGTGGCTCAGTCATTATCATAACAACCCTGTGAAATAGACAAGCATCATCTGCATTTTACAGATCAGGAGACAAAGTCAAAAGTTAAGTTGCCACCCAAGGTCCCAAAGAATCCAGCAGTAGAGCTAGTATGTAAACCACAGGAGGTGGAGAAGGAAGGAAGGAAGGGAGGGAACAAGGGAGACAGGAAGGAGAAAGTGACTTAATTGTGTTGGAAGGAAGAGAATTATAGAACTTTCTGAGTAATAAAGAAGGAGGTAGAAATTGACACAGAAAATTGACAAGGGGAGCATATGACAGACACATTTAAAGAGCATCCAGAATTACAAACTGAGAAAAGCTTATTTTCTCTCCCTTTTTAGTTCCTTAAGTACTTCATTCACTCTGGCAGCTGGCTTTTGTTTTCTGACTTAAGAGCAAGTTAGCTTCTGAAACGAAAGAAAATGTTCAAGTATTTAAAATACCTTACTAATTTTAAATATTGTGATGAATCGTGGCGTTTTCCCCACTACAACAATACAAGGCCTATCTTGTCTAGAATACATTCTTATGTAATTTGAGTTAATTTCCTGGTAATTATTGTCTTAGAATTCCTTAAACACATAATAATTCAACCTAAATTACCACTGAACATTTACAGAAAAATCTAGAGGAAAAGAAATAGAAACTTGTAAAAAGCAGAAGGAAAACAATATTCCAGAATGTTTTCTTATAATCTTCCAGTTTATCAAATGCTCAAGATATTACGTATTAATTCCTTTTCAGAATCTGCTAAGGTGGAAATGCAGACTCTTATATGCCACGGGAAGGACTATTTGAGATTTACCTTTTAATCATGGCAAAGCATGCAGCAAGATCTCCGAAAACTTTATGAGAAATGAAGTATCATAATCTTCCCATTTGCTAGGTTATGAAAATTATATGGAGATTTAATAACTTTTCCAGAGACCCAAAGCAAACCAGAGCCTTTCATCTACCCTAAATAGTTACTCTTGGAACCTGCCATAAAATCAAACCATTAGTTAAAATCTAATGATGTATAATCACAATGTTGGAATTAGATTAAAATTAAACTCATTGTACAATCTAGTCAAGAAAATTTAATCAATGATCTTGTTCTAAATTCAGAAACTACTTTTGGAATAAACTTTTTAAAAAAGTCAGTGTTCATTTTTTACCACTTTCTCATCCAAAAGATAGAACAAGAAGTGGTGCCCTTGATGACCAGAAACTTCGAGAAATCAATGACAGATGGATGACGCATAAGGTTGATTGAAACAGAAAAGCATAGTGCAGAGGTGGACGTTTACAAAAGGAGAGAGCTGCACATGAGTATTCAAACCGCAAAGGTGGCAGGTGTGGGGTGCAGAAGGGAGTCTTGGGCTCATCATCGGGAGGTAATGACATCAAACTCATTTCAATGTTTACCTCCTGGGAGAGAAAGAGATTGGAGGTAAGAAGGTGATACCAGGCGAATTTTATTTTATCTGAATTGTTTGACTTTTACAATGAGAATGCTATTATTTCTCACACACTTATGTAATTTAAAATAGTTCAAGAAGTAAATAGAAAAAATGAACATATATAAAAATACTCTTTGCATTATAGGAATTTAGGCATGAAAACAAATTTCCAAATTCAACACTAAATCAATATATAAAAAATATATTTCTGGGAATATTTGTGCTTAGGTTTAATGCTATCGTATATTTGAAGGTAAATATTCTGAGTTCTTGACTTACCTCTACATTATGATTTGGGCACAGAGGAAATGCATCATTTTCCCCTATTTTATCACTCTGAAACTATAAATCACTAAATTACGGCCCAACATAGGTACAGGAGGAAATCTGATTCAACAAAAACAAACATTTCCTGCTTAACTTACTTAGCATTACGCCACGTTATTTTTTTTTAAAGGCAAAAAGAGAAAAGACATTTAATTATGCCAACTATTTCCACAAAACCTCCTTTGATGCAAACTTAGAAAAGACCTATTTGAACAGTTTATCAACATCCCCAGAATTCCATTTCGAAGATGCAGTTAACTATTCAAACTACATGAAAGTGAATGACTCACGCATGCAGTCAAATGAGTCCTTTACATGTCAGAAGGGCTATTTTCAGAAGCCTAAATAATGGAACTCTACGTAAGGAAGTAGGAAGTGAGCAAAAATTTCTTTTTTAACCAAGAGAGAGGGGCTGGTTGGGAAAAAATGGTTGGTAAAGCAACCATTTATTTAACACGAGCAGATTTTGTAATAAATGATGTGGCTAAGAGAAATAATATAATTCGGAGACAACTTCTTTAGCCCACCACACCTAGAACCAAGAATAGGCACTGATTTGCAAATCAATTTAGTTTTTCCTGCTTTTAGTCAAAATGGAGTAAAAAAGATCAAAATTATCCTCCTATCTGAAACAACAACAGCCAAAATATATGAAACAACTGTTTTCAAGAGACAGAACACCAAGTAAAGAAGGACAGTGATGTCCGGGTGATGGTAAACAAATGAAGTGAGTCCTATGTATAACCCAACTATTGTCAAGAGACGGTTGGCAGTCCATGAGGCAGGGAGAAGGAACCCAGGCAGATTCCAAGGATTCCCTGAGTTGAGGAGATGGAGTGAAGCATCCAGGCAGACTAAGGCAAGAGTACTGGAGAAGAGAGAGCTGCAGAGAGAAAGAATTCTGGAGATCTGTACAGGGCCCCTACTGAGTATTCATCTGTGGACTGACCAGACCATGCACTTCGGAAATTACCCAAGGCTGAGGAAAGAACAACCCATGAGGATGAGAGGTAAGGATGACCAGCACTCGCACAGGGCTGGAATAATACCCATTCCCACCAGCCACCCTGCGAAAGCTCATTCATGGGGCATTGAGCAGAGTAAACTAAAAGGTTTTGTCTCAGTAAAAGGAAATAATTAGGGTAATAATGAAATAGTAGGGTGAACGCTGCTGTGGTGTAAAAAAATCTTAAAGGCAAGACTCAGAAGGAATATACAGTTTCTTAGTAACTTAGTTGTGCCAGAACAAAGCCAAAAGTTTTGGAGTAGAAAAATATCCAGCACCCAACAATGTAAAATTCATAATGTCTGGTATCCAATAAAAAATTATCAGATTTTCAAAAAGTAGGAAAATATAACACATTATGAGGAGAAAAATCAAGCAACTGAAACTGATACTGATGTTAGAATTAGCATACAAGGACATTAAAACAGTTTTCATGACTATATTACATATGTATAAAAAGTTAAGTACAGACAGGAGGATATGAAAAAGACCCAATCAAACTTCTGGAAACAAAAATTACAATATGGATGATGAAAACTCTTCCCACAAAGATCACCACTCCAAGCCCAGATGGCTCCACTGCTGAATTCTGCCCATTAGGGGAGAAATAATACCAATTATTTACAAACTCTTACAGAAAACTGAATGCCCCAACTCATTTGATGAGGCCAGCTTTACCCTAATGCCAAAATCAGACAAAATCATGAGAAAAGAAAACCACACATCAATATCTTTCATCAAAACAGATGCCAATTTGGAAACAAAATTTTAGCAAACTGAATCCAATATACAAAGAACAATATCGCATGACCAAATGAGGGTTTTATCCCAGAAATGCAAGTGTGGTTTTATCTTTTGAAAATTAATCAGTGTAATTTACCATAATAACAAAGTAAAAAGAAAAATCATATGGTCATCTCAACGAATGCACAAAAAATATTTGACAAAATCCAACATATGTTCCTGATAAAACTCAGCAAAGTAGGAACTTTTTCAATTAGATAAATGGCTTCTATGAAAAGCCTACAGCCAATATCATATTTAATCATGAAAATCTAAATGCTTTCCCTTCAGGATCAGGAACAAGACAAACGTACCCACTCTTGCCCCACTATTCAATATTGCCCTGGAAAATTCGAAAGGAAAAATGACATGATTGTCTTTTTAGAAAATCCAGTGAAATATATAAAAAGCTATTATATCAAATAAACAAGTTTAACAAAACTGTAGGCTTCAAGATCAATATACAAAAATAAATTTTATTTCCATATACTGGCAACAAATAATTGGAAATTGAAAGGAAAAAATAGCATAAAAATATGAAATATTTAGGCATAAATCTGAAAAAAGATGTGAAAGACTTGTATGCCGAAAACTACACCACTGAAAGAAATTAAAGAAGAACTAGATAAATGGAAAGATATACCATGTTCATGGGTCGAATAACTCAATATTTTTTAAACTGTAAATTTTCTCCAAATTCATCTATATATTTAACACAATCCCAAACAAAATGCCAAATTCTTTGCAGAAACTGACAAAATGGTTCTAAAACTCCAGACTCTGGCTGAACGATCCAGGAGATTGCCTGGCTGAACCCCTCAAAGTCTCTTAAAATTTTTGCTGGATAATGGATTACACTGCTTCTCTTACATTTAGTTCACTGTTCAAAGCAAGACACATGTCCAGCCTTACAGCAATGGGGCAGGAAGGATAATCCTTTAGAAGAGAGGGGCTTGATAAGGAAGGACAGATGGAAAGGGCAGTGAGTATTTTGACAACACAACCTACCACAGTACCAGAGTCCTCTCTTGCCTGATTCAAGACATTTTATAGAGTGTTCCACCTGGATTCCTTCAATCTCGCTTCGGGAGATGACTGAATCCCTGTGAATGAGCCCTCGGATGCCAACAAGGAGGAAATAGACATTAAATAGGCCAACGCTCTAACCCAACAGAACCACTGTGCCCCTGGAACTTCCCGGAGAATCTCAAATCCACAGAGAGGACACAGCTACCCTTTAGATGCAGGTATGGAAGCCTCCAGGGAGAATGTGATCAGGCTAAACCACCTTTCAAACCAGTACTTCCAAAATATGAGAGCTTTCTAGAACTTTCCTGGTACCTTGACTGGCTGCATTGCATCTGTTCTACAGCTGACTTCAGGTCACCAGGACCCTGCCAAGCCCCGTGCTGCCGCTCCCAGGGCTTGGGCTCACCTGATCTCTGGAAGCAGTTACAATTTTCATCACCTGCTTGACCCAAACCAGAGCTTGCTACAACATAAACATTTAGAAAAAGCTACTAAATCAAAGATACCTTTCAGACTCCAAGAATCTGGCGGAGGGAGGGGGAAAAAGAAAAGGTGTGCAGCCAAGTTATGCTGTTTTACAAAATGAGCAGTTACATAAAGATGTGAAGACATTTTCATTTCTTATGACTGCTTATCTCTCTAGGTCATTCAGTTGAAATAATTTAGTTATGTAATACTCACCTTTAAGGAGAAAAATAATACTCAGCTCCCAGCAGAGCCTTCCTCCAAGCTCCCTCCCCACTTACGCTCATTCCACTGCTAAAGTCATATCCTGTGTTCTACTAGGCTGCAGAGAGGTCTGGTGTACAGATATTTACTTACAGGTTATTTACAGGTCCAAGCTCTTCCTCAACCCCAGGGCCCCTCCCCGCAATAGATAGTGGTATCATCTTGGGAGCAGGATCCATAATCTACTACTCTGGGTTCCTAGCCCCTAGCAGAGTTGCATGTACTCTTA
Source organism: Equus quagga (assembly GCF_021613505.1). Taxonomy (NCBI): domain Eukaryota; kingdom Metazoa; phylum Chordata; class Mammalia; order Perissodactyla; family Equidae; genus Equus; species Equus quagga. Next base: position 77,180,284 of record NC_060278.1, read on the forward strand.
AGGTATTCAATAAATGCATGAGGACTAAATTATTTAATGTTATAAACACTGCTTATCAGTACCACATAAAATAAGGAATTTTATTTAGGAAAATGTTTCCTAATCTCCACTTGTCTTCTTAACATGCCACTGCTGAGATTAAACAGGACTATGAGACTTTGCCATGTTATATTTTTCATAATATAAGCTATCAATTAAATGTTGGTCTCTAGGACAACACTATCCAGGACAGTCATTAAATCTAGGAAATTTACATAGATTCACCGAATTCCTCTATTGGGAGTTTACTGTGTTTAATAGCAAAAATACAGTTATCAAATGCAGGTCAATAAATTTTGATACTATGTTATGACGAGAAGACAAAAATATTCTAAAAATGCCCATTTGTCACTTACAGAGCAATTAAGTGTTAAACGGTGGGGATGGGTCTAGGAATCCAAATGCTAACCATTGCTAAAGTGAAGTGAAGCTTCCTTAGAGAAATTTCAATTTGTCAGAAAGGTGTTCTAGCACTTGTAGGGCATTTCAAGCATGAGCCTCTGAGCCTAGAGGCAGCCCTAGTTGTATTCAGATGTCTGATGCTTCCCTATCAGTTATTTCATCTCGGTTGGGTTTCCTAGAATCAGAGGCTGAGATGGAGATTCTTGTGTCTGTGGTTTCTCCAGGCAGGGTGCTCAGGAGAAACTGCAAGGGAGTGAGTGAAGCAGGACACGGTGGAGAAGCAGCCAGCCAAAGATGCGGAATCTACATCAGCCTCATCCCTGAGGAGTTCTTCAGAAAAGTCCCACCTAGAGGCAACGACCTGCACGTTTACACCTTCATGTAAGCCAGTCATTGACTGTGGTGCCACCCCTGGGTGGGATGTGACACCACCCATGACGTACCTCAAGGGTGAATCCTGAGCAGCGGGCATACACAGCAGCTGAGTGCCGGGTGTACTAGCCTAGAGAAAGGGATGTGAGTGGGGCACCAACACATCTGCTATTAAAAAACCTGCAGCTCCTGTTTCTCAGTGTTGTTTACAACATAAGGAACAGTCAACAATCTAAATCTCTAGTAAGCATCTAAATTAAAATACCATGTAACTACCAAAAATAAGGCTTTAAATTGTTTTATTACAGAAAATATCAAACGTATGAGAGTATATAGAAGAAACACATAAAGATCCCATAAGTACTCATCATTTGACTTGAACAAATATCAACTAAATACCAGCTTGTTTTATCTATGACTCATTCACTGACCTCACTTCCCGACCCTGAGTATTTTGAAGTAAATCTCAAACATCATACCATTTCATCATAAACATTAATGTAAGGTTTTTGAAGAATATGATGAAAGGTTAAATTTTTCATGTTATAATAAATGAAAACTCAAATTACAAAAATCTATATAAAATATTATCCCAATTAGTTTTAATGTGTATATATATATATATATAAATCTGTACAGGAAAAAATTGGTGGTAAGAGACCAAAATTTTAAGAAGGAATTATCTGAGAATTGTGAGTTTCTATTTGTTTATATTTTTCAAATTTTCTACAATGAATAGGCCATATTTAGCCCTCAAATGTTCTTACAAAAATAAATATGTATATAAATTAGACTTTAATAAAGCTTTTATAAAAAAAATGGTTATCTTTAAAAAAATACTCTGCCTTTTTCAGGCCAGCCTCTGACGTGGGTTATGTTATACATAATTTCACTGAAGCACCCCTTTATCTAAACAGACAGACCCGAGGTCACTATAGAAGTTCTCTGAGGAGCTTAAGGGCAGATCAGACCTAGAAGCTCCGCACGTCCCCTTGTCCCCTCCTTATTCAATTCAAACCAATTAAGAAAGACATGGTGCCTTTCTTGTATTGAAAAATCCCAGTCACTCCAGGGGAAGTAGAGGACAGCCAATTCCATATTACAAAATAGTTCTTGCAAAGCCTTCCAAACCTGGGTCATCACCACAGACGATTATAGCAAGGCAAGTGCTGATCTCCTGGATGAAGTCCAGGACGAGAGGATTTGGAGTCATGGCCTTGTCCTCTGGAAGCACTGGTACAGGTGTGGCTGGGAAGCCTCCATTCCTTACTTTCAGAAATCCAACCAAGTACGGCCAAGCCAGTACCCAAAAGAAAAAAAATGTTGTGCATGACCTACTTTGCAAAATCTAGGATTTATCTACAAAACATCTCTAACATGTTTTGCAGAAGTATTTTTACTTAAATGTAAGAAAAATATGAACAAAGAAAAGATAACCCAAGAATAGCAAGGACTTCATCTTCTGATTCTACTTTGTAAGTGGATAAGCCTTTGAACTCACACATACACACACGTGCACATAAAGTCACATGGCTCATATTTTGTAACAGGAAAAAGAGGGGAAGGTAAGGAATAATTTGTGAAATGAAGCAGTTGAAATGATCACATTTCTGTCAAGACTTCTATTGCTGCGTAGAACAACAGGGTTCTTTCCATGGTGCAGTTTAAAAGGGCTGGAACCTTGTGAAACAACAAACCTTATGCCACTTGCATCCAGTCTTGATTAGGATTCAATGAGATATTTCTGTCATTCACATCAGAAGTACAAAAGTGCTTAGAAGGCACTTTGATAGAGAACGCCAATAAATACAATTTCTCTTTTACAGGCCTGTAGGAGTGTCAGCAACTCTTAAGAAGATTTTGGAATAAAAGCAATTGAGAGAAAAAGATAAAAATGCATTTAATACATGGGTATTTTATCTTTCTGAATCTCAACGTTTTTCCAACTTGAAAGTCTAATCTGGGAAAGTAACTGTGGCATTTGACAAACTTGGACACATGAACGGGTTAGAATCACAGATATCTGAGATACTCAATTGATTGGATTTCGTCTTTTTTCTGCTTTTTCTGTCCTAAACAGATTAAGATTCTTTTTTTAAGTGGGCCAGGACAGTTTGATCAACTTAGCATGCCTCATCATGTGGTAGCTAATACCAATGTCCAGATTCTGTCACTGCTATGGCATGGAGTTTCATTCATTCATCCAACAGAAATTGATCACTAATTGTGTGCCAGCCATTGGTTTAGGTTCTGGAGATACAACAGTGAACAAAACAAAAGTCTTGCTTTTATGGAGTGGTTTGTTCAAAACAGGTTAGGGTATGTTATTTAATTTCACATCAAGCTTTCCGTGTTCCTAGAAAAATATTCGGAAACTCAAAATAGTGAGCATATAGCCAGCATTAACTATTTCTCTTTTATTCATTCCTATGGAGAACAGAAGTTTCACTTTCATTATTCATTCAAAGAAGGGTCCTTTTAAATATGCCACTATTGACAAACTTCAGGACTAAAAGTCTGTAGTTCCTTTAATATTTCAGATGGAAGGTCTTTGAGAAGACTGTAATAAATATAATCTGATTGCCTTTCAAGTGCTCATGGCACTGGGTTTGATCAGCAAATTAGATGCGATCCCAGTTGGCTACCATTTGCTAGGGAGAGAATTGTGCATCAATCTAGAACATATTTAGTTTATGCTGCTACAGTGAACAATAAATTAGTTTATTTTCTTATTACAAAGTAACTAATGGAGAAGGAGATGATGTAAAAAGTTTTGAGCAATATGGGGAGGCCAGTTAGAGAAGATGGATTTGTTATAGATAATAGCAATAATTAGAGCTTGAACAATCAAGATCTTACTGTCTTTGGCACCCATTCCACAGTGAGTCAGTTCATATTGATGCTTCTTAAATCAAGTCATATGTCCTCATTTAAAAAGCCATCTGCATTACCAAATAGCACAATATCATTTATGTCCAAATGGGGGACATTTGTAAGTAGCACTTACAACAGCCACTTCTAAGAAATCAACAACAGTGCGTGGAAACTTCTTACAAACGTCTACAACTAATTGCATCTCCAGTGGAAACAATGACTGTTTTGGTCCTACCCACATAAATAGTACACTTCAGTGCTTTCTATCTGGGTTATAATCTCAAAGCCTCTGCTAGTTACAAAACCATTCCTATTCAACATAAAACAAAACAAAGTACATCACATAAGTCACCTAAAATTAAAGACAGGAGAGGTATAAAAGTGGTGAGTCAGACACTTAATTGGGAATTCAAGAGTGCTCTAAATTGCGTCCTTAATGAAATAACTCAAATATCAATAACAAAAATCAAAACAAAAACCTCCCCACTATAGATGACTAATCCGATAAGAGATTAAAGTGTGAGAAAGCGGACTAATTTCCAATTAGCTAAAATGCAATGGCATGGGGGAGACCATCCCTAACCAAACCCTTTGCTGAGTTAAAAGTCTCTCGCAAGTTTACAACAATAGGTGATTATTCAAGCCTGTGAAAACTCTGAGAGTGTAGGTTTAAGGAACAGTTAGGGAAGTGGATAGGACAGAAAACAAATACTAGCAACAATGGCTTTCTCATTGGTCTGGAAATGCTTTAGGCATTTTATTTTCAGCATAAAATGCTCCAGAGATTTTTATGTCTACTCGGAAATTAATTTTTCTAACTCCGCCCAGTTTATTTTTCCACTTGACACTTATAATATAAACACTGAGTGTGCTGACATTTGCATTCAATTCAGTAAAGTTTAATTTCTATATTTTCTTTTCTCATAACAATGTAACATTTTTTGGCTTTAACAAGAAAAAACCTCCTAAAATAGCTACCTCAACAAAATTTCCATCTCCTAACACAACACTGAAACATCATTTTATCTGTCATTTAAATTTTTCTTTCCCTGTTACAAGTTCAAATAAAAATAAATCTATAACAAATTAACATAGGGCTAATTATCCTGCCAATCCTATATTACAAACATTTACCAAAAAAGTTTTTTTAAACAAAGTTTTTTAAGGCTAATTTTAAAAGCATTTCCAAACCATTCCACGTATTTTAGGGTTTATGGCGTAAAATTGATATTTTGTATTGTTAGAAAACTTTTCAACTTTTTGATGAGCTGGAAAATAGTGCTAAAGTTGTGAAGTCAGACCAGGGTTTCCCACAGTCCTATTGGTTTAGGAACCCAGTGGTGGATTGAATGTGGTCACCGATTCCCTGATACACCGCCCCAGGGGAGGAGGTGTTTCTGTCTCCTTCCCCTCATTCTGGGTGGGCTCTGTGAGTGCTTTGACCAATAGAAGGCAGCAGAAGTAATGCTGTGCTAGTTTCTGAGCTCAGGCCTTAGGAGATTGACAGCTTCGTCTTCCAGCCTCCCAGAACACCCTCAGCCACAGGAAGTCTGACTACCTGAGGTCACCATGCCCGAAAGTTCATGTGAGAGACTCCTAGAGAGGTCTGAGACCCCAGGAAAACAGAGAGATGCTTCACCACCCACAGCTCTTCCAATCTTTGGCTGAGTATGGAACAGACATTGCGGAGGAGCTTGGACAAGTCTTCTCCATCATGCTCTGTCCATAGCCATGGCAATAACAATAATAAAACGGTTGTTTTAAGCCTTTAAGTTTTGGAATAGTTGATAATGTGCAGTCAATAACCAGAGCCCTCTGTCTTGGTTTCTCTACTTTCCCGGGATACCTCATGTATGCTCCTTGTATCTCAGTGTATCCGTCTAAGAGCTAGGAAGGGTTTAAAGAACACCTCTGTAGATTCTGAATCTGTGAGTTTGGAGTGGAGGCCAGACATCTACATTTTTAATACTTTCCCTATGCGATTTAGATGCACACTAATTGTGAAGAATTGCTGGTATTAAATTGATTAAATGAGGAGTCCATTAGACTGAGGTGATTTCAACGCCTTAGTAGCCTACCTAAGCAAAGGAAAAACCTAAGCCTGTAATGCCTCAAGGTTAGTAAATTGAAACCTAAGGACAACCACTCACACACAGCCAACCAGACTTTCTCAAACAAGGCAGCCTCAAGCTACAGGCAATCAAATCATTTCCTTGTTTTGCTCCCTATTCTTCTCTATAAAAGTACTGGCTCCTGTTGGTGGAGTGCTCCTGACCACTTCCAGTTTGGCGTCGCCCGATTCGAATCAATTTTTACTCAGGTAAACTCTTTTTTACATTTTTAAATATGCCTCAGTTTATCTTTGAACGTTGGTATAGTAGAATGAGGCTCTGCCACTAATTAGTTCACCAGATGAAGCCCTCTGGCTCTGAAGTTCTGTGCTGTCCTCTGGCTCATGTTGCTTCTCAGAACTTACCTTGAAAGAGTATGGGATAATAAAACTTGTTTATGCACGTAATGGATTTCTATGTGGCTAAGGAATCCATATAATAGCAAAAGCATCACGAAACCTTGATTCTTAGTAAATACCTGTCATATGCAGGGACCACCTTAGGTCCTAGGAATAAGAAGAAATATTTAAGTATGCTGTAGTTTCTTCTCTTAAGCAGCTTACAACTTATTTGAGGAGTTGAAATTAATCATGAACACAAGAATAAAAGGAAACTTTTAAAAAATTGAATACTTTATTGAATAGCTCTGTTTTATTTTTTTTCCCAGCCCGTATCAAGAAGTCAATGGAGAAAAATGAAATTTGTGGAGGACTGAGGAATATGCAATTATCTACTCTTTTAATCTAAGTTCTATGTTTGGAAGAATCCAGCCTAACAGAAAGCTCCAGATGTGCATCATGCAAGTTTGTCTCCTATACAAAGTTCTGTTTGACAATTATGCCTTTCACTTCTTTTTTTAATGGAAGAAATCTTAAGAAACAGTTAGAAGGCTTCGAGTCCCAGGTTTGCTGTAGGAATATATGAGGCCTTGTTCACTCCATCAGTCAGTCCCCAGTGAATGGGGTCCCATGCAACACAAATCTATTATAATTAAGTACTTAAGTATCTATTAAGCGCTGGCTTTTGAAAGGTTTCTTCCCTGTGAAGCACTGGTAAGCACCCTCCTCTCTAATTTCTTTCTCTTCACTTGGACTTCCAGACAGCTTAGGGTCACATAATAACTTCTTAAGAACATTTAGTCACTTAAAACTGTTTATAAAGCGTCCTCTTGTACAGAGCATCATTTTCAAAACTGGGGGATGCAGTGCTAAGGAAGCTCAACAAGACCCTTGCTCTCCTGGAGCTGGTATTCGACTTGGGGAAGAGACAAGAAAACATAAACACATAAGTGAATAAGAAACAACTTCATTTTGATAAATGCTCTGCAGAAAATAAAGCAAAGGGACGTGGCAGAGGTGACCGGAAATCAAGTTCAGGGAAGGTGGTCAGTGAGAGCATCTCTGAGAGAGTGACATCTCAAAAGAGATACATATGCCAAGAAAAAGAAGCTATCAGAAGTTCTGGGAAAGCGACAAGTCTGAGAATAGGGAAGAGCACGTGCAAAGGTATTAATGATGCAGCCAGCTTGGCTGGTAGGTCTGTGCATGGTGTTTTGTTTTCCTTGCTCTTGATTTCCTAGTATATTCCTGTTTTGGGGGTTCCAATTCTTATTTTACCATCATTTTATTGTGTACCCTTTGCCTCAGTTGTCTTTGATCTTTTACAGAATGAAGCAAGACAGTGAAGAAAATTAAATGGTTTTAGCAAGATACTATTCTTCATTTGAAGCGCTAATGCATTCTGCAGTATTTGTTTACCAAGAAAATTTTAAACCACATATGTGAATAGCATTATATTTCTTTGGATAGCATTGTTCTCAACTGTGCTCAAATCAAATGCCCCACAGTCGCTTGTAATTTTAAGGTATTAACTCAATATTTTCAATAAGAAAGACCCCAAAGAACTGTTTGTCCAAGTACTTAGGATTTGAGGCAGAGAAGGGCTAATCAGGCAAGTCACTTGACTGACACGTAAGTGGGTGGTCTTGAATAACAAATCACTGGAAAAAAAAAGTGTTTTATACATTGACTTTTGAGGACCAACTTCATATCACTAATGTTAACTATAACGATTTGATGAAACAATTTGAAGCTGGTATGTTAGCATGTGATTAATGAAATTATGAAGATTTTTGTGCATTTATAACATATATGTGAGTGCAACATTATGGAATACAAAAGATTTATGTAGAGTCTTCTGTGGATAGAATATTGCATCAGTTGTAGTTTAGATGACAAAATAGAAGACTCGGGTTTTGTCTCAAGGAGGTTACGAGAATAAATATGTTTTTATTTGGTTGAGTTTAGTATTTATCAGAGGACTGGTGTAGAGAAATGTTCTCTCAGATCTGGCCTGGTAAATCAACTAAGCTTCGTTTAGCCTTTCTCATTTGCTATTGTCCCCATAAATAAATAGAGCGAGGGTAAAGGTATCAGATAAGTGGAGAAAAAATTTCTCTTGCATTTTTTCCCACCACCATTTTTTCACCCCAAAATAACTCCCCTTGATTCAGTAGAAAAAGAGGTTAAAAGAAAGCAGGACTGCCCATTCTGTTTACATCTCGAAAACATCTCTTTGCCATTAACAACAGCCTCACACGCTGACTCTCTGATTATGTTTTGAGCATAAGTTTTCAAACCCCACTTTATTACACACAGTCCGACTTGGCAAGTGGCCTGTATTTATCTATTTTTTTTGCCATATATAAAATGGAGTCCTTTGTAATTAAATTGCTTTTTATTTTTCTGAGTGAAAATGAGAACTGCAAGCATTTTCTATGTAATTTTCCTATAATTGACACTGTATGGGCTTGACCAGACAGTTAGATAATTTTGAAAATATTGCCCTTATTACTTTCAATAATATTTTTTGAGACATGTCTTTCTTTATTCACCGCTATAGGTTAATGAATATGCCACTCTGTGGACAAAAGACACAAATTTCGAGCTGGACAAAAGACAAAAATTTTACCCTGGGCTTACGGAATCACAGTTTTAAAATAATTTTCTTCAGGTACAAAATAAATTGAGATGTAGAAAAACCACAGATTTTATTAAACTAGGAATAAACAGTACACTAAAATAATTCTTGAAGCTGTGGATGTTCATGAAGTTTCACGTCACTATTAAGTGTTTTTTATTCCAAGCCTGAAAGTTTTTCTGATGTTTAATTTTTCCTCTTTCATAAAAGAGAGATATTTAAGGAGATGCTATCTCCTTTTGTTTTGGTAAAAAAACAAAGAAACTATTGTTCACGGAAAACACTGACTTTCAGTTGCTTCCATTATCTGTGAATTTCAGATCAAAGAACTAATTCAAGGTATTGATTTGTTTGGTGGCTACTGCCTGACGTTCAATGTGATATTCTCAGGTGAGGAATAGAGAAGGCACACAGTCTACTGGGGGAAAAACAACTACTATGTAAAAATAGCCCCCTCCAAAATAGGAATTAAGGACATTACATAAGGGGGTCTGTGATTCGTTTTGAGAAAATTAACTGAAATGAACTAAATTAAATACAGCCAAGGAAGAACAAATATGAGATGTTTATTTAGCATTCAGTTTAGTAAAACTAAATGCAACCACCAACTAGTAGCAACTGACCTTCCCAATGCCCTACCTTCTAGGTACAGGACAAATAGCACACAAGAATCATTTATAAAGAAAATATAAAATGGCTATTGAATGCTATTATTCTTAGAGAAAAAAACAATATTTTCAAAATAAAATATCTGTATCAGAAGTTATCCAAAAATTCACAATAATTAGTATTTTCAAATTAGTCTTATTTAACTAAGAACTTGTCAGCAATCATATCAGAAGATACCTCAAGACACTTAGAAAGTAATGCCCATGAAGATTTCTGCTGTCTGTCAGGTGATAACATGGTATAAAAACTTATTACTGGGGGCTGGCCCCAGGGACTAGTGGTTAAATTCAGTGAACTCTACTTTGGCGTCCCTGGTTCCTCAAGCAAAAAGAGGAAGATTAGCAATGGATGTTAGCTCAGGGCAAATCTTCCTCAGCAAAAAAACTCAGAAAAACAAAAAAAATCTTATTACTAGGGGTTAATATACTACAATTTAATTTTTTAAATAACAAATGCATTTAAAATTTGTCTATATGCTATACTAAACTCTCAATTTCAGTTCTCAAAACTGAGAGGCAGTTTTATAAGTCTCCTATTTTACTTCCGTCAAAGCCAGCTTCACTGCTCAGTCTGTAACGTGGTTCTCAGCTGGCACTCTAGTCTTCACCTTCAGCCGCTGGCAGATTCCCTGGGGTTACTTGGTTAGAATTTGGAAGATTTAATAGGAAACTCACCCTTCTCTGGCGGTTATCAGCCAATATGGAACCCTCTTTGTGACACAGGCCGCACCCAAAGGCTGTAATCTGTCTGCTCCAAAACTACCTAAAAATTGCAGGCAGATGCGAGACAGCACCTACTCAGGGATAAAGATCCCTTTCTCAGAGATCTCCTTCAGAACAGCTCATTCCCCTTTCCCCCTGCCCAGTCTCAGGACTGATCTTTTCCCAGGCCTTCAAGTCTGTTTCTTATCCTTTTTTTTCATTTCTTGAACTACCAATTGTCAACCAAACTGGTGTTGGTGTTTTCCTGTTCATTTTGTACTACTGGATATAAGTTTCATCGCATCCCTAATTTTCTCTGCCCAGCCTGGGCATTGGACAAGACCCTGATTTTCCCCACTCAGGCACCAAGTCAGTCTTGTGGAATCTTTGGGGAGCGCTTGACCCTGCTGGCCTGGGAAGCCACGTCCTAAGGCTGCACCTCTGTATCTCTGAACTATTTGGAACCACTACCTGGAGACTCCAGAGGTGGGAAAGGTGCTGGCCTGGTCAATTTCTCCTCTATTTCTTGGCTACTGTCCCACTACTCCGAAAACCTCTAGACACCAATGTCTAGATATTTCACCACCACCATCATATGCTAGAGCTCAGCTCAGGGGATGCCTATACACAGAAGTTCCAGAACTAAACATGACAGCATGGAAGGTGCTTTGTGGATACTGACTGATGTCTGCAGGACATGTACTATTGTTGGGTCTACTATTGTTTACTCTACTCACATTCAACCATAGCAAAGAAGGAGAGCAAATGAAGAATTGTGAACACATAACACTACATGGGTGGTAGGGAAATGAAAGTGAATTAATATATGGCTCTGTTGTAAAGGAGTCTGCAGGCAAGTAAGATTTGTATATTCTATAATGTTCTCTATTAGTGGAAGGTGAGATCCAGTACACAACCAATATCCTTCTGCAACTTTCCAGTGTGAGTTAATAGGCATAGATTTTGCAATATCAAAGCTTACATAGCATGAAAATTACTTCATGTAAGCCAGTGTTTTACAAGTTCTTGTGAGTTTTAGAAATATTGTATCTTCTGAAATATGTTCCAGCACTATCTCATTGTTGAGATTACACTGCATTTCTCTATACACTAAATAAAAATGTTCACATTCAAATGAATAATTTGATGGCCTACATTTATTCTATATTGATATAATTTGTTATCAATTAGCATTCTAAAGCAGATAAGGTAAAATAAATGAACAAGCAGAGTAGATAATAAAAAGTAAACAAATATGTGAATTTATTGGGCATATCATTCTGCACTATTTTGAATACATGCATTTCTTATTAACACTTCAACATTATCACCTAAAAATAGAGAATATTTATTTATATTGGAGTCATAAATCCTGTTTCCCACATTCAAAAGTTAATGACAACAGAAATTCCAAATAGCATTTATGAAAAGAATTAGGCATAACTGCCAGAATGCAAAATTGGCTCTATAAACCACATGGTGAAGATTTTACAAGTATAATAGAATGAAACTCATGAAACAGCAGTACATAGCGTCCAAGCAATTTTGAGCATTTTTAATTTATGCAAAGAACCTGCTCAAATGAACACTTTGCAGCTTTTAGATTATATTAGCAGGAAAACTTTATTCAGAATAATTATTTCATAAAACCTTTATGCATTCCATCATGAAGTTAGCAAAAATTACCAGGAAACATCATAATCCATACCCTTGAGGAAAAAATAATGAAAATTATAACTATTTAAAATATGTTTATTTCCAGAACTAACTACCTTCCTTAATAAGAATTAGAAAAACTGCTACAATTTCCCCAACATATGTAAAGTTCTATGCCCAAAATTAAAAATGTAAGCTATAAAATAGCATTGCATGTTTAAGAGCAAGCCCTTATATTATTTGTTTCCTTTCATCTTTGTGCTATTTAATTTTTTTGCCTTTTTCCAAGATGTTGCCTCTAAATGGAATGCCCCACATCTTATATATACTCAGCTCAAGTTCCATTCGCTCTATGAAGCCTCATCTCAAACTGACATCTCCCTTCTTGAAATACTTTTTCTTCTTTTTTTGCTCAGACTATCTATGCCCCACTGTTAAGACCTTACTTTAAGCGTTTTCACTACTTCAGAATTTAGTAATGCAGCATTTGTGTATTATTTCTGAGTTAAGTACATGTATCTTCAAGTTTCGAGCAAGTAACCCTTTACGTTTGTCATGATGGTGGCACAAAGCATTTCCTCGATAAACGCTAGATCGTTTGTCCCTTTGCTGGAGTTTTTCACCCGGGGATAAGGATGTGTCACCACAAGGTAACAAGAGTGTGAACACAGCTGTCTCTATGGTCAAGCAATTCTAGACTTGAATACCCAATTCAGTTTCCTGCAGATAAACTTTTACTCAATAGATTTAAAGCTGGAAGCAAGCAATGAAACTTTCTGGGGAAAAGTTGAAGAAAAATCACAATAAAGAGAAGCTAGAGAGACAGAACTGCTGATGTCGAGCAGTCATGACATGGAACTGGATACATTTTCTGTGTCTTTTCCCTGTTCTTTTATTCCATCCCGGAAGTTCAGTCAATGTAGCAGGCATTGGATGGGCCTGTCTGTCTGTCTGTCTTCCTTTGGTTCTAATATCAGGGAGAGGCCCAAACTACTAAACAGGAAAGGAGCCATTTAATACCTAACAATTATGTTGCTGTGGCAACTATCTAGTTTGCCTCCCACTTCGTAGTGTCTCTCGAAATTGAAATTGCGCTGGAACGCTTGGGGGTCTTTCTAAGCTGTAGATTTGAATTCAGAAGATCTGGATGGGGCCTGAGAGTCTATATGTCTGATAAGCCTGCCTGTGCGGCTGAGGCTGCTCGTCTAGAGATTACTCATTAGATCCATGCCCAAAGATTCAGTTGGTCTAGGGTGGGCTCTGAACATCTACGCTCTTCAAACCTGCCGAGTGATCTAAAATACAGCCTGATTTTAGAAAAACCGGAATGGATCATCCTCTTACTGGCAAAAATCCTGTATTAAACAGCTGATGTTTGAATAGTCTTTCACGGTGAGGAAATAATGTGATTGTGGAATCTTTGATGACTGGCCTAGGTCATGAGGTGAATGCCTCCCTTCCATCACTTCAGGTTATTTGTCAATATATAACTTCCTCACTACTTTGAACTACACACACACACACACACACACACACACACACGAGTGTCATCTTAATGCAAGGCAAGATCAAACGTTCTAAGTCCTCTCTACTCAAAGTGGCCCAAGGATCTGCAGAACCAGCCTCACCTAGGAGCTTTTAAGAAATGCAAAATTTCAGCCACCACCCAAGACTCACTGAATCAGAATTCATATTTTTAATAAGATTCTAAGGTGATTTGTGTGCTCATTAAACTTTCAGAGGCAATGCTCTAATGAAGAAATTCTCTTTCACGCTTTCAAAAGATTCATATTAAACCATTTGATAAAAGGGATAATTTTAATACAGTGGCCCAAGCACTTAAGAAAATTAACATTAGCATCCGGCCAGAATGAATAATATGAGGAAATGCACTGCTGGATTCTTTTTGTTTTGTTTCAGCAAAGTAAAACTGAGGTTACACCAAAGAGCAAAATACTCATTCCTCAAGGGGATCAACAGCTTTGCTGTGTGAAGGTGTGCATCTTCAGACCAGCTGTGTCGAATCAGGCTGACCTGCTTAACAAGGAGTAAATGATGGGTCTGTGATTTCTTTAGAAATAGGGTGCAGAATCCACTGTAACACTTTTATTTCTTTCATCTCTTCTATCATCATTCTATACCTTCTTCAAATCCTGTAAGTTGCTCTACTGGAAGGTGGGCCCAGCAAACACTCTCAAAACTAACCAGTAGTTGGGATGGGGCTCAAGACAGCTTCTGGCTTGTGCCAGAAATGGCCTTAAACTCAAAGTGTGGCCCACAGACCAGTAGTATCTGCATCACCTGGAGCTTGTTAGAAACGCAGAATTGCGGGCCCTCCCCAGATCTGTGAATCAGAATCTGCAGTTTAGCAAGATCCCCAAGAGACTCAGAAGCATCTTAAAATTTGAGAAGCAGTGGAATGTGACATTGTGTTAGATACCGTTCCTGCAGAGGTGTGGAGAAGCAGCCAGATGCGTGACTGCAAGTCATAGAATCATTAATACAACCTACCACGGGTGGAATGAAAACTTGTACTTAAAGAAAAGATCATATATTCTCCACCAATTACCCCAGTATTTATTAATTCTGTGTTCCCAGATTCTACATTGCATTGGATTATCCTATTAATCATTTTTTATATACTGCATACAAATTTTGCTCCTGAACCAGATATTAATTATAGCATCTTAGATGCAGTACCCCCATCCAAGTCAGTCCACGTGGATAGAAATATTTTAAAATTATCTCCAAAAAATTAAAAATTATGCAAGTATCTGAACTTGTTTTTGTTTTTTCAAACAAGAGAAAGGTGTAGAAAAAAATTGCATTTGAGTTCCAGCTCTTTCTTACCAGCTGTATGACTGAGCACAGGCTGAACGCCTCCACGACTCAGTTCTCTTGTTTGTAAAATTGGAATAGTCATGCCACACTTTGTGGTTTGTTGCAAGCACGTCCCTTTTGTTCTACATTATATCTTCAGTTGCACGGAGTCAGCCTCATAAAATGGTTTTGGAACAAATGAATAAAATGTATGAAAAAAACCTTTCTGGCATATCACAGGTATGGAGTAATATTAGTTTCTCTATCTTAATAATTTACCATTTTCCATGTAGGATTTTTTGACTGCAAATATACTGCTCCATTTTACATTCATATACTCAATGATATGTTCTTGCTAAATATGCTAAAGAATATGTATTTATGCTGCCTGTGTGTATAGCCATCTTCTTTTTTTGACAAATGCATATTGTTACTAGATATCTGGAGGCTTTTGTGTTAGTGAATGTGTATTATGCCTCGGAAACTTCAGGCAAAAGCAGTGTTGTACCAAGGGATGTAGGGGGATGAAGGTAGTCTGGCCCCGTGAGGAAGAGTATTGTATCACTGAAATTGTTTAAGCATTATGATAATAAAAAGTAGGCCAATTTTGGTCACACTTACAATGGTTTTAAAATTCTTTACGGGAGATGCACCTCCCCATTGCCTGCAACCTGGGATCTCTCAACCTTTGCCAATCACCCAAGGCCCAGAAATGGCAAATTGCAGTCCCCAGCCCAAATGCAGACAGAGCCCAAGGACTACAAAGTGTCATCTGTCCTGGTGCTCAAGCATGGGTGGGAAACCCCAAATAGGGCAGCTTTATGGGTCTGTAGATAATCCCTTATGATGGTGGATAGCAGCGCCCTGCCGATTTTACTTCTGCCCCAACCATATTCCCTACCACTCTCCCTCTCATTCATTCTTTGCTGATCTTTAAACTTGTCAATCATACTCACAACCCAGGGCCTTTGCCCCTGCTGTTCCCTCCATGTGTAAGCTTCTTCCACCAGATTTCCACACGATTTTCTCCCTTACTTCATTCAGGTCTCTACTCACATGTCATATTCTCAGAACACCCTTTCCATGACGTGCCCTTCCCCCATTCCTCTCTAGTACTTCATCTGCCTTATCTTTTCTCATGATACTACTTGGCATTAGATTATATTTTTGTTTGCTTATTATCTATAAGAAGAGGATTTTTATTTATTCATGATTATGTCTCCAGCACCTAGATCACTACCGGGCACATAGTAGGTGGCCATATTTGCTAAATAAATAAATAAGCAAATAAAATAACATCCAAGTCCTGCCTCTCTTTGCCACTTGGGATTGGGAATGAGCTGAAGGCCGTAATGATATCTCTGCCTCATCTACAACATGTGCTCAGATAAGAGACCAATGGACTCAAGACCATAGCAGACAATTCCTTAATTCCACAAGTTCTCTTAGAGGCATCAGTGGTGGTCTGGAGCACAAGATCATTTCCTGTTTTTAAAAATAACCCACCGTGTTGCCATTTGAGAAGAAATTCACTATATTGTACAAGTGAGATTAAAGTTCGGCACCAGGTTTGTGTATGGCTGCTGGCTCCAAGAATCAGGCGGCTGAGTGCCCAGCCTCCCTGAGAATCTGCTTCGGGAATAATGACATCATGCCATAACTTCTCTGAATCACATTTTCGCTCACTGAGTAGTTCAGACAAAACCAATCACTTGATGTCATATTCTATTTCAAAAAGGAGGCCAGGGAGCTTGAATGGATATTTACTTCCCATTAGCATATATGGCAGGCAGCTTGAGCTTCATGCTAATGGTACCTGTAGAAATGATAACTCACAAGGCTGGGCTGTCAAAATCCATTTTCCAGCTATGTGTGACGCTTAGCTCCTTGCTCTGATGTTGCAAGGAGATTTGGGAGATACAAATATGAGCTAGTTATTTGTTTTGTAACTTGAGAACAGATCCTTTGCTCAATAAAGTTTCCCTTCCAGAAATGCCCAAAACATCTTCGAAATAATTTGAAGAGAACTCATTAAGGAAATTACTTAAAATGCTGATATATTAATTATTAAGCTGGGATTTAAGTGTATAATTAATGTGTATGCGTAATTTTGTTTCCTTTGGGATAACTAACTCCATTTCATTACTCGGATTAATTTTAACATCATAAACATAAAAAAGCAAATATCCAGCTGTATATGGCAGAGACACCTACATATTCAAAACAACCCATTTCCCTCTTTTAGGTATATGGCAGACTACATGTCCCAGAAGTAAGATGCAGCCATGTGGCTGACTTCCAGCCAGGGGAAAAAAGAGCTAAACTCTATGTTCACAAAGACTTTTGTGGGAGATCAGAATTGGCCATCCCAAAATGTGTCTCTTTGGCTTGATTATGTTTAAGGACAAAAGACTCCAAAAGAAACTTTGAGCTTCCCCCTAACTGCCTAAAAGAATTTAAGATAGAAGCCCTGTTTCAGGAAGGAGCTAATACCATCAGATAACTATAATAGAATATAAACTAGTGTGGGGGACAGGAGGATCCTTGCTGAGCCCCTTTTTCTCTCTCGGGTCACATTGTCTATAAATGATCCAACAAACATTGTTTACTAAACATTCGCTTTTGTATCTCCATGTAAATTTCCTTCTTCTCCTTTGAAGTCCCAAACCACTACCCCCAACATCCTCCTTTGTCTTTAGCTGAAGATGGTATTTAAGGTGGTGGCTTCCACCATTTTGGCAAGTTACTCAGTTTCCCTGGGTTTCTCCCATGTATACCTGTTATTAAACTTTGTTTGATTTTCTCTTGTTATTTTGTCTCGTGTCAATTTAATTCTTAGGCCAGCCAGAAGAACATAGAAGGTAAAGGAATAGTTCTTCCTCCGCTACACCTTCCACTGGTGATCCTCCCAGCTCTTTCTCCCTCTGACTTGATGCAGCCTAGCAGGGTCAGATGGAAGTCCCAATCTGAGGATGATGGGCCTACAACACTGAAAGATCCTGGGTCTGTAAATCATGGCTTAAAGGGGAATAGTCCAACATAAGGAGCATTTTGTCAACAACAAAACAAACTTCTACATAGCGTTAAGCTATGGAGAGTTGGGGGTTTATTTTTTACATCATCTAACACGAGAGAGGAAGATGGCCCCTCTCCTTGTCCCTCTTGTACCTCAGGTCTTTATAATCTAGCACTTAGATTCTTCATTCTCCAATTCTCTAAGATACTTGAGTGATCACTATAAGATAAAGATGAAGAGAACTTTTCCACTCTAAAGAGAGTCACTAGATAGAATGATGGTATATCTGGGGTTGGACTACATTTTATCACATCAGTTTGGCTGGGTGAGATGGTTTTAACTGTTATATCAGGGATTGGCTTATGCATCATCAGCCTTCTACTTAATAATTAAACTAGGTAACCACAAGAACCCGATCACTGGTACTATAGGCAAAAAAATAAAATGAATAATAAAATAAAATAACAATGAAAGAAAAAGACCCTTCTTTTGAGTTATATGTACTGATTTAATTAGGTCTAAATTAGTTCCACAAAGGTTTGCAAATAATAATATCTTTACGATCAAGTTATCTATGCTTAATTTGCCTTGCAATGCAAGTTCAACTACTTCGCCAAAAAACAAGAGCTAAATTTCCTAATAAACACATTGCTAGTAACCTTAGGGGAAAATTTTTTAAATGATCATTTTTGCATTTATTGTGAACATGGAATAATACAAAGATCTTTTATATCTTCAACCCGAAGCAATGGGAACAGGCAAAGGTTGTTTTTTTGTGGTTCTGGAGAAGGCAGTGCAGAGAGCTGGGAACAACTAAACTCTCAATTCCTATTTCCAGAAATAGCTCCATTCTCTATGAATTTACGAGAAAACATCAACTTCACCAAAATATTACGTAAATGAGAAGATTCGCCAGAATTAAATGGGCTCCTTTGAAGAAGTTATTATTCTAACTTAATAGAGATAGAGAAACTTAGCCAGCCAGGACATGGCCCACAAATGGAGGGCTGTTCAAAGATTGCACCTTGAAGAGCAGCATGTGTTAAATTTAGAGCTCTTTGAAATACACAACAAAGGAAGCCTATGAAAACCAATTCACCCAGCAGGGGGTCCATTATGAACTCTAGTGAAAAATAAACACGCCAGCTAAGAGGAATCACAAACTATCTGTCTCAAATCTTCCCAGGATTTTTCCTCTGTTTAATTAACGTTAATTTTCATTTGATAAAATGTCATGTTCCTTCCAATATTAATTCTGACTTTGTAACAGGCAGCTTATCAATTGCTGCTTCTCCATCCCTTCATCTCTGTCCTATTGTCACAATCAGAGCTCCCTATGGTAATATTCTTTCTTTTAGGGAAATTAATGTCTCTGAAGCAATGTTCTTCGACTGTGTTCTGTAGAACACAGCTCTCAAAAGATTAGTGGGGAAAGAAGAGGGGTTTCATATTCATGCCTGGCCTCCCTCCCAAACATTTACAGTGTTCATTTACATATTAAAGGCTCATGGAACCCCTTTAGTTAAGATACTGCATTGCATTTATTGAATCTAAGTTTCTCCAGACTTTAAGTCACCGAACGTCTTTTGCTATAACACCTATTAACATTCAGTGGATCAATTTGGGAAATGTTGATATTAAATATGGCACAGAAGATATGAACTAACTACCATATTAAAACCAATATGGAGTTTGCACATAACATCTTTCTAGCTAATGGTGGGGTTCAGAACATGCTACCCCAAAATAATACACCTTGGCATAGTTAATATTTTAAACTGAAGAAGTCTGAGAAAACAACAGAAACGGGAAGGTCACGCTGACCTTCCTCCCCATCCTTTCCCCCCACCCAGTACCTGGCCCACTCTTCTCCCCGGACACAGATCATAAAACCCTCACATGACAGGTGCCTCCCTACACTCCAGAGAAAGGAGCATCCTTAGCTCTGAAGACAAAGGGATGCCTACACATTCCAGAACAAACAGGCCTTGCCAAATTTCCCCCAGTTTGCTACACTTACTCTACTCCTTGACCTATCATATTTCTCCAGAACTGTCCACTCTTCATCAAAGTTAGCATAAAAATACTCAGGGTAACTGTTTCTTTGGTCTTCATTTTCTTATGAAGGCTCTTGTGTCACATAAAATTTATCTTAAATAAATGTTTTTCTCCTGTTAATCTGTATCTGTCAGTTTAATTTTCAGATCCAGCCAGGGGCCCTAAGAGAGATAAAGAAAATTTTTTCCTTCCCTGCGCTAGTAAACCCTAACTAACCTGTTCATAATGGGTGAAACTTGGGCATCATGTTTGCAAGTATTCCACACCATCGGATTCTCTCTCCTCTCCCCTCATCCCTTCCTTTTTTTTCATTTTGGTCATTTCAGCAATTCCTTGCTTTTAACCAATAGCAAAGGGGTAATAAAACAAAACAAGAGCAAAACAAACAAATGTGCAAAAAATATGACTCAACTTTTAAACTCAATTATAAAAAGACAAATAACTAAATTTAAAAAAGTGAGCAAAGGGGGGCCACCCAGTGGCACAGTGGTTAAGTTCAGTGTGCTCTGCTTCAGGCTTCAGTGGCCTGGGATTTGCCGGTTCAGAGGCTGGGCACAGACCTGCACCACTCATCAAGCCATGCTGTGGCAGGTGACCCACATGCAAAGTAGAGGAAGATTGGCACAGATGTTAGCTCAGGGCCAGGCTTCCTCATCACAAAAAAAAAAAAAAAAAGCAAAGGCTCTGAACAAATATTTCTCCAAAGCTGAAGTACAAACGGCCAATAAGCACATGCAAAAAAGCTCAGCATAACTAAGATTAGGTAAATGCAATCAAAACCACAATGAGATACCATTTCATACCCACTACAATGGCTATAAATAAAAAGACAAATAATGACAAGTGCTGGTGAGGATGTGGAGAAATTGGAATCATCATACACTGCTGGTATGAATGTAAAAGGATGCAACTCTTTAGGGAAAGTCTGGAGCTCCCTTAAAGTTTAAACATAGCGTTACCCATGACCTGGGAACTCCACTCCTTGGTATACACCCTAGAAATGATACGGGAAAGAGGCACTGAAGAAATGACAGCTGTGAAGGCTTGAGAACTGATTAACTCAATCCTCAAATTTAGGAAATCGAAAAAATCCTGAGTGGAATACTTAAAAAGAAACCCACACCTGGAGAAATTATAGTACAATTGCAGAACACCAAAGACAACGTGGAAATACTAAAGGCAGCCAGAGGAAAAGATAACTTTAAAGGAAGAACAATTGGGCTGACAGTTGACTTGTCAACAGCAACGTAGGTGCCAAACGGTAAGATGCTCTTGTCAATGTGCCGAGAAGGAACAAGTGCCAACCTGGAACTAAGACCCAGTGAATCTAACTTTCACTATAAAGGATCAGCAAAGGTCATTTTCATCCAACAAAAAGGGAAATGTTTTTTTTTCTGCTTTATCTCCCCAAACCCACCCTGTACACAGTTGTATATCTTAGTTGCACGTCCTTCTAGTTGTGGGTAAAGGGAAATGTTTAACAACAGATCCTCACTAGATGAATTCCTACAGAATGCCCTCCAGGCAGAAGGAAAAGAATCCGAAATGCAAAGTCAGAGATGCAAGGAGAGGTGAACCAAGAAACTGGGGAATATGAGAGTGAGTTTAAATACGCTTGGATTACATTAAAAATGTCTATTTCATGTGGTTAAAGAAGATACAATTAAATACTGGACAACAATAGCTGAAGCTTAAATGCTTAACATATTTTTATTATTCAAGCGAAGCATAAAGATTTTGATTAAATAAAAATTAAGTACACAAGTTAAAATTTCTAGGGTAACCAAGAGATTAGAAAAAAAGAGTACAGTGTATAATTTCAAACTAGTTCAACAAAGAAAAGAGAAAGAAAGAAACATGGAAAAACTGAGACAAATACAAAGCAGTGCAACATGAACGACTGTAGCTAGTTGCATCAGCACAAATAAATTTCAAGTAGCATTACTGAATGAAAAATCAAATTTCAGAAGAATGTATACAATATGATTCCATTTATATTCAGTATGATTCTTTTTTAAAGGATTCTAAAACATGTCGAATTACACAGTATATTTTTAGAGCTGTGTGGTATGTCGTATGACTCTAAAGAGAAGGATGGGGAAAATAAGCACGAGATTCAGAGCAGTGGTTACATCGGTGGGGAAGAAAAGGAAGGGATCAGAATGGGGTACGCAGAGGGATTCTAAGGCAGGGCAAGCTCATGGTAGTTACAGGCATACTCATTTTATTGTTACCCTTTGTATCTTTTATACGTATTATAAACATTTTAGTAGATATTCAATACACAATTAAAAGCCTGTGCATGGGGGCCAGCCACGCGGCGCAGTGGTTAAGTGCGCACGTTCCGCTTCTTGGTGGCCAGGGGTTCCACGGTTCGGATCCCCGGTGCGGACATGGCACCAATTGGCACACCATGCTGTGGTAGGCGTCCAACATATAAAGTATAGGAAGATGGGCACGGATGTTAGCTCAGGGCCAGTCTTCCCCAGCGAAAAGAGGAGGATTGGCAGCAGATGTTAGCTCAGGGTTAATGTTCCTCTAAGAAAAAAAAAAAGAAAAAAGTACGTGCATGTCCATATGTCCGCACCCACATCCACACTCATATGCTGTTCTGTACAAGCTCAGATTGCTCCTGGAAAACAAAATGCATCCATTTGTAGAAACCCCACTTTAAAGAGACAAATGAGCACGATCTGAAAAAGAAAATCAAGATAGTGAGGGGCCTAGCAATCAGAGTGCATAAGAAAGAAATGAACTAACTGGAGTTTTTCACCAGAGAATGGAGACGTTAAAGGGTTTCAGCATAATGATCTTCTGATAAGTGGGTGCCTTTTATATGGCCAACCGGTTAGATGGATCCAAGAGAAAAGTTAGTACCAATCCATGGAAACTTACGGCGACAAAGAGATTCAGGGTCACTAAAAGGAAAACATTCTGCCCTCTTCCTCACACACAGCCCAGAGATGAAATGTGGCACCTCGGAAGGGGGTGAAGTCTTTGCATAAGGATGCATTTAGGTTTCTTATGAGGATTTTGGTATTAGATAACTTTTGAAAGATCTTATAATCCTCAGATAGTATAAAAACTTCCATTTGGGTCACTTTATACCTCATGGAACCACCTCTTTTGCTTTAAGGAGATCAAGTTTTCAGGGGCCATGCAGAACTATTTTTTCTGCTCTCACATTTCATCCTGTGGATTTTGTCTCAAAGGTCACAAGATGGTTTCCACACCTCCAATTCTCATTTAGTCAAGGTTGGAATAACACAGAAAGGTGTGCTTCTCACGATTCTTTGTCTTTTTATTCATATTCATTTATTTTATTCATGTCTTTTATCCATAAAAGAAGGTTCTCCCTAGTTGTTTCCTGCTTATTGGCCTGCCATATGTCATCGTCTGCCATACCTGAGATGTGAGTAGAAAAATCAGGTGTTTGGCATCCAAGTCTTACTGTGGAGGGAGGTGTGGGAGAAGGCAGGGAACAGAGGTGGCAAGAGTCAGTCTAAACTCTGATCTGTTTTCCTGCCATAGAAACTAAGAACGAACACAGCGCTGATTCAGTCTCGAGAGACGGTTAAAAGTGAAAGTATCATGTTGGCTTTACATTTATCCAGATTGGTTGATTTACTTTAAAATATAATCTAGAATGAAGGGAAAAGGTCCATAAAGAAACACTGACGAATGCAAACAGGAAGCTGAATTCTCTGCAATATCAAGTTTTAAACAAAACATTTAAATTATTTAATAAGGTCTATAGTGCTTGTTTAAGAATACATAAAAGCAGACAGCTGCATTACAAGCTATAAACACTTTAACTAGAAAACATAAAATCAATCTGTCCTCTTTCAGGAATGCCCTGATTTGTCTTAATCAATCATTCTTAAATCATTGCGGTGAAGCTGCCGGTTCAACCCATTTATAAATCATGATAGTACAAAGGCCATCAGATGGCTGCTCCACGCCATCACCAGTGATGAGAAGACTATCAATATTTCCAGAACTCAACACACCAGCAAACAGTAAAAGAGCTTAAAGCCTCATTCAGTCTCAGTGACAACTCAATGAGCTTACACACGAAAAGCATTTAGAATAGTCCTTTGCAAACGTGCTAAATGTTAGCTCTTGTGATTTTTCTTATGCTCATGAAGCAGGCAATGCTTGTGAATAATATATACATTTTATATTATATTATACATTATTATGCTATGCATATATTTTTATATAGAGACTTACATATAAAGATAAATTTTAATATATTTTACATTATATATCTATTACATGGAGGAAATGAAAAAAAAAAACCCAGGCTATCCCAAAACAAATCTATTTAAGAAAAACAAAAATAAAATATGTTCTTTATTTGTTTTATCACTATAAACAAGGGGGGAATTAGGTATTTGGCAAGTTGGAATGGGGTATTTTTAAGACGAGATGAGTTTATGCAATTCCTATCAGACTTAGAAAAACATTTATGACAATTTTATGAGAGAGTTCCATCAAACAATGCAAAATCGCAAACCAAAAATATTATGTTAATTTCCACATAAAATAAAATGCAATGCAATAACATAAAAGAAACTTGCTACAGGCTTCCTCCTTGACCATCAGAACTGTTTTCTCTACCTGAGGAAAGAAATAGAACTGCACATGGTTTTGTGTTATTATTTAATCCTCCTAATTAGAGTGCAATTTTGTCCATGTAAGGCATCTTTCTATATTGTTTCCCGAAAAATATAAATATTTAAGGGAGGGAAAGAACACATGCTGACATAATAAAAACTAGTATTTGCAGAGCAACTACCACTTGAAAAACTGATTTGGCAAAAATTTCATGTGAATAACACAGCAACTCTGTGCAGTAGGTATTACCATAATCATGATTGCTATTTTGAGATGAGGAAATTGATGCTTAGAGGGATTAAGTGACTTGTCAGAAATTATCCTGTAATTGGTGGAGGCAGAACTACCTACCCACCATGTGTTATATCTTTCACATCAAATCTTTTTGTTATATGAGAGTTCTATGAATCTGTTCTCATAAATGTAGACTAGACCGCATAATAGGAAAGCCATTTACTATGCACACACAATGTTTTTGGCCCTATGTAAGATTCTGGAAGATCGAGACCACCCTTCTCAGGACTGGGGTAAGCCAATGAACCATGAAGACCTTATATAAATCCTCTAGCGTAGTCAAAGAGCTATTCAAATGTAAACTAATTAAAAATCAATAAAATTAAATTTCAGCTCCTCATTTACACTTGCCACATTTCAAGTGCTCAATAGCCACATGTGATAAGTGGCTACCACTTTGAATGATGCAGATACGGAACATGTCCATCATCACAGAAAGTTCTATTAGAAAGCACTGCTCTAGAGCCTTGCTACTCAGAGTGTGCTTTCAGCATCATCCTCATCACCTGGGAGCTAGTTAGAAATGAAGAATCTCAGGCACCAACCTAGACCTATTGAATCAGAACAACAGTAAGAGCCCCCAGTGATCCATATGTGCATTAAAATCTTAAATAGAGTGCTTTAGAGAAAAACCTTCAAAAGCTTTCCCAAAACACTCACAATCAAATAAAATATGTGGGCTGGTGGGTGGGTGAGGGCAACAGTGAGAAACATTTAGCAGAATATAGAGAACTTCACATCCAGCATAAACACTAAAAGGTCAATAATAAAGATAATGGTCCTCAAATATGGATGACCTATATGCAAGACATCACACAGAGACTTCGCATTGGTTAAAGTAAATACTTCTTTTAGACAGAGAATTCTGAATAGTGATTAGCACTAATAATGCATTCACCTTATGTTTTGATAAATGTTTGGGAAGAGAGAGTGTTTCCAGTGAACCTTGAGCAGACAGAATAATCCACAAGAGTTCACAAAGCTTTGAATGGTGTGCACTTAAGGCAGGTACACTGAGTGTCAGCAAGCATATGGTCACGTACCTAAAAACGATATTCTAAGCCCTGTGTAAGAGGATGACTTCCCAGCTCTTATGCGAATGCCAGGAAAGTAGTGAAGTCCTCTTGATTGATACTGGATGATGTCAATATGTAACTGTAGACAAGAAGTCTAGAAAAATGCTGTGAACTACTAAGAAGGATTCAAGAAGGTACCAGGAAACAGAGCTCACCCTGTTAATATTTCTGTCACTGCCTCATTCCAATCTTGAGTTTAGTAGAATCATTTCTACCATTTTTTAATTAACAAAGAAGAACAAGTCCTCAGATCTGCAAAAATAAGTCTTTTCCATGTACAGAGACCAAACTGGTTCAGGAAGATGAAACATTAGTTCACAAACAATTTCTGAGCTAAAAATTACCACTGAAATTGGTGTAATGTGAGCACATTTTCAGTTGTCACATATTGACATTCATCTTTTGGGGGGAAGATATTACACAGTAACTTGACCACATCTCATCACCACCTCCAGGTAATTTCTAGAAACCCTGATGGTTGCGCCATGCAAAGTGGTGATTTGTGAAATGACCTTGGATACAGTGGGGAAATAAAGAATGTCGTGGCCTCCATGGCGGATCATGGCATGCCATGGTTTCACTGACCTCAGGTCACCTGAGGTTCCTACAACAATTCCGTTAGATAATTTACATGGTTACATTTTTCATGAGCATCACAACAGTCACATTAAAAATGTCAGTTTAAATAACATCACAAGACTCTTTTATATCAAGTATATTTAATTATCATTCTTTAACAACATTTGAAGACCTATACTATATGAGGACATTCACTAGTACCCCTAACCAAGCCCATACATAAAACTCAAGTGCCTATTATCTGATATCAACAATAAAGGCAGTAAACACATTGCAGACTAGAATCTTAGGCATCAAGTTATAAAGGACCAAACCACAAAAGTAATTAGACACTCAACATCAATAATTTATTATATGATCATTCTCCACGAACTATATTAATCCCTGTCCAAAGAATATGATTGAAAGAAAAAAATAATTTCCATGCAGATGCACAGTCAAGCCCAATACAATTACTATGCAAATGCTTGAAGACAAAATTAACTTGCTTAGCCAAAACTTTCCCTCGGAGATGAGTAGACAGATTTCTGTAATTTAGCTGCATAAGTGTTTTTTGGTTCACATTGTAGCCCATTGTTTTTCTACAAAGACAGATATGAATAAACACCACCATCACCTCCTCCCTTCCAAACCAATCACATTCTTCAGAGACTTTACTAGAACTCAGCTGTTAAATTATCTAATGGCATCAACGTCCCCTTATGCCTCCATATAAAAAAAGCATGACAAGCAATTTTATCCTACATTGGCTTTTAATTCTATTGAAAATAGAATCTAAACACTTCATAGCATAGACATCATGTTATTAGAATATTTGGTAGAGTGTCAAGCTCTGTGCAAACATTATTTCATTCATCTGCATGATATATTTTCTGGAATGGATGGCATGTTATTGTTACTGTTTTTAAGAGGAAAAAGTTAGTTTTGAAGGTCAGTTTCTTTAAGTGTAGAGGAAGAACTTACATAAGAGTCTGGAATTACAACCCCAAAAGTTTTTCATCACAGACATGTAATATAAATAAGGTAAACGGGCCAAATTGGATATGCAATAGGAATGGATTGTCAAAAATGAGAGAATGCATGCTCCCAAGTTTCTGTTTATCTATGGGTGGTGGTAGAGCATAATGTTTAAGAGTAAAGGCTTAAGGAATATCTTTGGGCAAGGGAATAATCTGCTTTCTCCTGAAATCAGCACTTATACACCTATGTGGAAGCTCCCTTTTCCATACATTAAGAAAGGGACATATAATTTGTTGAGAGATAAAGAAGCTGGGACATCAGAATTTTATCATTAAGGTGGAAGCAGAGGGAATGAACACTTACTAAGATGAAATGTTCATTTGCTCGTTCAACAAATATTAATTGGCCATGAGAAACTGAATATACAAATGGACAATGGACCATATGTGACAACAGAACTCTGACCATGATCTCTACAGTAACCAGCCAGAAACCAAACCACAACCTCTCCAGCAACCAGACCAAGAAGCAAAACCACAACCTTTGCATCAATCGGCCCCAAACAGTGATTTGGTCAATGACTTCTACTTTCCCTATTTTTGCTCCCTACACTCATATTGACTCAGGACCAGCCAAAGAAAGCTGAGTATGTTTCCCAAACCAACCGCATCAGATGCCTATTTCTAGTTAGCCCCACTCCAGTTTCCCCATGCCAACAACCTCCAATCATAGCACACCAGAAGCCTCCCTTTGTTTCACTATAAAGGTTTCCTAGTCCCTGCCTGCCTTTGAGTCTCTGCCAAAGGCAAATGATGGTGGCTGACTCCCTTGCAAGTTCTAAAGAAATAGCCTCTGTTTATTCTCATTTGTGTAGTCTTCATTTCTTTCCCCAAGTACATCTTAAAAACAACCTTATAAAGTAATCCAATAAGAGGATGGAGGGGGAAATTTTACAAGAGTAAACGCACTGAGAGTTATGGACAGGATGGCATGTGAGGGATGCCTGTGAGTATGCCTGGAGGGCAGGGTGTAGGGTGTGTGAATGTGTGTGTGGGTGTGTGTGTTTACTTGGGAACATAAGCACGAGGTGACTGAACAAAGAGGCTGAGAAGATCATGAAGGGCATTAAATGACAAACTCACAAGTTTATAAATTTACCCTCTAGTTATGGGCAATAGTGAAAATTTTAAATATGAGACAAATAGGATTTAATGTGGATTTTTGAAATGTTATTCCAGCAGCAGGATAGAAGATGGATGGATGGTAGGAAATCCGTGAGGTGAGTCTGCTAAGGAAGTCATCACTGTGGTCCAGATGAAAGATACTGAAGACCTAAGCATTGGAAGTGTGGACAGAAAAGAGAACACGATTAATGAGATGATATCTATGTTAAGAACACATAACTGACACAATGTAGGGTAAAGACAAGAGAAGCACTGAGAATCACTGCAGCTTTCTGGGGGACACGTTCATGGAGAAGAACAGATTAGGAAGTACATACCGACAACAACTAAGAAGAGCCGGTAAGTGGTGGAGGTGAGACACAGGGTCAAGGTGATGCCTGGAAAGCTCTTGTTACTCCCATTGAACGTGCTGCGTCCCACACAGACATAGACTCTGAATGACAGCGGACGGTGCTCCACACTTGAACTTTCTCTCTGCTTGGACTCTCTTAGTACATTTGCGAAGAAGCATGACTTCATTAGGAGGCCCTTTTGAAGGTGGAGACCGTGTGTAGATAAAATATGTTCTTCTAAAAAAGAGTGGTAGATTAAAAAACCCATCTCTACTGAAGTCCAAGAACAATTTTGGGTAAAATCTGCCTTAGGTAAAGAAGGTAAAAGGATTTTTTTCCCTTTGTATGCATGTTAAATATTTTCTTTTATATTAAAATTTATTTACTTTTCCTCACATAACTTGTGTGCTTATTAAAAGCAGAAAATACATCCCTTAAAAGATAAACCTACTCTTTGACTCTATTATTAAGGATGGGGGAGGGAGGTAAAAAATCAACTCTGTAATTTGTGAAGATAAAAAAAAACAAATAATGCCACCAAGCAAACTAACAATTATTTCACTTCTCTGAAAGAAACAAAATAATCACCCCAAACCTGTCACTCACAATTCACAGCAAAGACAGGAATCTACTTAACACTGCTGGGTACAGAATGGTGAGACATACAGCAAAAGTAAGTCGTAAATACTAAGTTTTATGAGATAAATTCATAGTATGTTCCTCTTGGCCACTTTTAAACCAAATCTGTGATTCTCTTAGCATCAATCATGTACGCAACATCAGAGTCATTGATTAAACCATAACACATATTCCTATAATTTACTGTGCGGTTTTGATTTTGATGTAAAAAGCTTTGATTTTGCTGTACACATCATTCTGATTACTGCCCCTGCTTGATTACGGTCCTTGAACATAGATGGAAATTAATTCTCAGCACAAAGATGAGAGCCTGTGAAGGAAGTAGGAGATCTCTGCAAGTGTTTATTTGTGTGACAGTGGTGAGTGGCTGCTAAAGGACAAAATTTGGCTGTACCGACTTCCCTCACCACCCTCTACCCAACCACATACCCACAGAACTAAGAATTACAGGTCTTAGATAATTTCAACCAAAACATAGTAAGAGGTGGATGTGGTGGGCTTAGAAGTAGAATAACAAAACTTGAAATGATAATCATTACCATAAGTGGTAGCCAAGACACTAGTCATTGCATAGGCCTTATCTTATTTAATCATATAGGTGATGACATACTAGACATTTCCACTTGGGTATTTAGTAGGCATCTTGATAGAATTCTTGATTCTCCTTCCCTAGGATTCCATCCATTCATTCATCCATACATTCCACAAATATTTATTAGTCACCTGCTATGTGCCAGACAGTGTTCCAGGCACAATGAACCTAAAAGCATGGACAAAACAAACAAAAGTACATCCTATCATGGTGTGTACATTCTAGAAGACAATAAACAAAATTAGTAAGTGAAGTAGATAATACATTAGATGGGGACACATGCCACAGATGAAAGTAAATCATGAGAGGGAAATGGAGCGGCAGTGCGACTTGAAGTAGGCTGGTCACGGAAGGCCCAGTTGCGAAGGTGACATGTGAGTACAGACATGCAGGAGGGGAGAGGGAGCCACGCTGGAGTCTGGGGAACAGTGTTACAGACAGCTGAAACGCAATCTCCACAAAAGCACCATCACTCCCCAATGGCTCATCCAGTAACCTGTGAGTCACCCTGACTTGTTTCTTCGCACTTCACATCCAATCCATCATCAAATTCTGTCAGCTTCATCTCTGAAATTCATCCCAACCATGTCTCACCATCTCTACTCTAGGCTCAACCTTGCCACCTAACTGCTCTCCCCAAGGTGTGCCTTCCTGAGGCTCAGAGTCAATTCTCTACATACCTTTAGCAAAATTGACCAGAGTCAACTCTCCACATAGTGGTTAGGTTGACCTTTTCAAAACATATGTCATATCCTTTCACATCTTGAAGCATATCTTCCAAAGACATCCATCGCCTTTGGCATAAAATCCTGACGACTCATCATGGCCAAGGTGTCCTGGATCCTGACTACTTCACCTAATTTGCCAGCATCTCTCCCATCACTTACTGTGCTGCAGCCGCGTGCCAAGGTCATTTCAGCCTCAGAGCCTGTATTCGTCAGCTTGGGCTGCCATAACAAAATATCACAGACTGGGTGGTTTAAACAACAGACACATCTTCTCACTGTTCTGAAGACTGGAAATCCAAGGTCAAGGTGCCTTCAAGGTTGGTTTCTAGTGAGATCTCCCTTCCTGGTCTGTAGATGGTCACTTTCTTACTGCATCCTCACAAGGTCTTTCCTTTGTGAGTGTGCAGAGAGAGAGCTCTCTAGTGTCTCTGCCTCTTCTTAAAAGGACACCAGTCCATCAGATTAGAGTTCCACTGTTCTGACCTCATTTAATATTAATTACCTTCTTAAAGGCCCTATCTCAAAATATTGCTGGTTAGGGCTTCGACATAAGAATTTAGGGGGCACAATTCAGGCCACAACAGAGACTTTGCAATTGCTGTTCCCTCTGCCTAAAATGCTCTTCTTCCACGTTTCCGCATGGTTTGCTCCTTCCTTTCATGCAGGTAGGAAGCCTTCCTTGACCACCCCCTGCAATATTGCTACCCTCACTCTGTGTGTCTCTCTCTCTCCCTTTACCTTTTGTTATTTTTGTTCCAGCCTCCAATCCCTACCTGATACTACATTATGTAGTTAATTCCTTGTTTCCTGTCTGAATCCCAGTAGGCAGGGATGTGGTTCTCTGCTGTATCCCCAGGCCCTAGAAGAGTAACCTGTATATATCAAGGGTTCGTATTTGTTGAATGAAAATTCTCAGAGCAATTTTACGAAGAAAGAACTATTAGCCCCATCATACAGATGAGAAAACTGAGGCCCAGGAAAGTTAATTAATTTACCTTGGCTCTCTCAGTCAGAAGCAGGTTTTAAATCCAAGTCTGTTTACCTCCAAAATGAACACTTGTTCCATACATTGTTATCACTATTCTTCACAACAGCCCCATGAGGTGGCTACAAGAAGTACTGTTATTGTTCAGCTTCCATCAGAAGCTACAGGGCACTGTGCTGGCTTGGTGAGGGGAAGACTGGGACTCAGAGGAAGGGGGCTTCCTGCCCAAGGACTGGAGTGGAAGGGTAGCTGTAGGATGGAGTACCTTAGGAAGGATGCTGTGCCAGAAGCTGAGGTGCCATTCCAAGGTGGGTTCTCACACCCACAAAGGAGTAGATAAGAAGAAACCAGGATGCAAGTCTAGCAGGGTTCAAGGTGAGTGGATTTGTGCTCCATAGGAAAATTCCCCTGGCTGCAATTCTGGTGTCCATGACAGCTAGTGTACTCAGGGACATTTAATGGGGCAAGCAAACGTGATGTCGTCAATCACAGATCACCATTATGCCAACAAAATTTCCATCTCAGATACGCTACTCACAGGCCCTCTGTAAGTTCTACAGTCACTTGACTCATGCTGTACATACCAGAACATCTTTCCTGCAATATATTCATCTGGGGTAATCCTAGTCATCCTTCAAAATCCAAATCAAGTATCATTTACTCTCTTGGGCTTTTTCAGCCTCCAGCCTCCCTGGAGAGAAACAAATGCTTCTTTTCCAGGGTTCACTGAGCAATATGAATAGTGCCTCCTGCTATAGAACCTGGCTCTATTCCAGCACATAAACTATTATTCGTTTTAGCTCACCCTCTCTTCTATGATATTCCTCAAAGACACCACCTATCTGTTATTCATCTTACATCTTCAGCATACCAACATGCGCTTAGCACTTTAGAGGGGCCCAATAAATGTTTGGAAATGGAACTTCAATTTTCAAATGAGGATCTTGATGCTTGCCCAAGGCAATTAACCAATGGCAGAGCTGGGACAGGAATCTAATTCTTCTCCCTAAAATCTCAATGTTTTTCCAGTAGGCCATGTTGCATCTCTTTAGGTGATATTAGCATATGCTTTCAGACGGCTAAGAAACTCCCAGGACTGCCCTGTGCACCTTCTCTTGAACTTTAGGCATTGGCAAAAAAGCTAACAGATTAAGCAAAAATAAAAATAGAAAAGGAAAAAAAAGAATAATCTGTCTCTAACACAAAGTATTTATTTCAAAGCCAAAGCATCAGATCAGAGAATTAAAAGTTAAAATAGGAGCCAGCCCTGTGGCCTAGTGGTTAAGTTCAGCACACTCAGCTTCGGCAGCCTTGGTTCAGTTCCCGGGTATAGACCCACACCACTCGTCAGGGGCCATGCTGTGGCAGGTGACCCACATACAAAATAGAGGAAGACTGGCACAGATATTAGCTCAGGGCGAATCTTCCTCAAGCAAAAAGAGGAAGATTGGCACAGATGTTATCTCAGGGAAAAATCTTCCTTAGCAAAAAAAAAAAAAAAAATTAAAATAGAATGATGTTTTGCAAATTGAGACATGTGAAGTACACTTTTTTCATGAATATTGCCATTTAACAAATTACTCACATTTGATATTGTTTCAATTTTTCCTAGTAGATCTCTTATTATAGTAGCAATTTTAAAAATAGGACAGAATTCCAGGCCTGGGTTCCAGAGAACCTTGCTGTGGATACTAAAACTGAAATAATTCCCTCAAACACCTATATTACAGGATTTTTAGATGAGTGAAAGAAAAAAAGAACAAAGGAAAGAAAAAAAGGAAGGGAAGGAGGGAGGGAGAGAGAGAGGCTAAGAAGGAGCAAGGAAGAGGAATGAAGGAAGGAGGGGAAGGAGGGAGGAAAGAAATTGCTGATAAAAAAGTAATTTTAAAATGCTTTTTTAAAGAAGGCAAGCTGAAAGGGGTTCTCATGATGAGTCAGAAATAGACAATCCACTTAAAATTTCCATCCAAATACAAATTGTCGATTTTTTTCTTTGAACTAATTCTTTTATTTCATATCACAAGGATACAGTGAATTTTTAATAGGGAAATGACTCTGTGGCATGGACATGTATAAGCATAGCTGAATGTAAAATTGATGAATGGACCCCAAGTATTTCAAAACTGAAAAATGTGTCATTATTGATGAGAAACAAGCACACAGTTTCTATATTATTGTAAAGATTTAGCATTCATCCCACTGCTGATAAGAGTTCTCGAACATGGCAGCAGTGAGAATCTTCCCTTATCTTGCCATTTGGTGCGTATCTCCCACTGGCATCGCACACAAATTTGCCAAATGTTTTCATCAGGTACAAGTCTGTTCTTTACAACTGAGTAGCAAAGTGATGAGGTGTAGTGTGGAGACATCTACTAGTTGGTGTTGGTTCTAGTACCACAGTCCTTCCACAAAAGTTTTATTAAGTGTCCAAGGTAGCATTAGCTTCCAGGAACCAGTTCTTATTTTTAGCCCAATTTTATTGAGCTGGTCGTATGTCATGAATGGAGGATGGCAGAATTCCTCAAATAAAATCCTCCAGCTGGATTGGTTGTTCGTACAAAGAGTGGAAGCTCTGGTGGATGCTCCACTAAAAACAGTCCTTAAGAAGGGATCTCGCTTTCTATAAGGCTGAGGGAAAAAAGGTACACATACTCCAGTACTGTGCTTGAGGCATGAAGCAAAGCCACTCAGCTATTTGAGGAGCAGAGACGGAGGAAAAGAGACAAAAAAAAAACAGTAGTACCTTGGTAGAATTCTGAGGTGACAACTGTGGGCAAGTCTATCGCTCCACCAAATGCACTCTTCTCACAAGTAAAACACCACCTAAGAATGGTCCCAACTAATGGATGCTTCTTCCTGTCCATTAATTTCAGACATTGACAAGAAATTGAAAGAAAAATATATGCGATGACTTTGTTGACTGTGTTCAATAAAACTCTTCCCCAAATTGACATAGCTGTTTTAATCCATTAGAGATAAATATTAGGTTTGGAGTAGATGGAATGAGATTTGGCGTGAAATTTTTCAAAAGGAATGAGAACAAATCATTTCATTTACCATCTCTGACTCATCTAAGACCACAAAGGAAATTAATAGCAGACACTTCTGGGAGTGGGCTAGGAAGAAGCTTAGGAAAAACGATCTTGAAATATTCATGCTAAATCACTAGGCTTTCTGAAGACTTCAAAGGAGTCACGCTAATGTGTGGTGAAGATTCTCTTTTATTTTATTGAATAATTGAATTCCAAAGAACAAATTTCAATGTATTATCATTAACTTCCATTATCTAATTAGAGATTTGATGCCACAGAAATATTCGCCTATAAATTTAGGTTTTGTGATAGTCAAACCCCATGGTGCAATGGATGCTGTAGTCCATTAGTGGAATTATGCCTGCAACAAACATAGCAGTTACATATTCTTAAGGAGTGTCTTAGTTTGGCTTCCCTGCAAGACAGCATCTTAGACAAGGACATGAGTACAGGAAGTTAATTTGGGAGGTGATCCCAGAAGCAGAAAAGAGGAGTGTGGACAATGAGATGATGAGATGACGATCGTTTATTTATTAATAAAGGATACAGGAATGGGTTCGTTACTACTGTGCATTGAGCTGGGCTCAGTCCTGCTGGAAGCACTCTGAGAAACTGTGCCTCAGAACAGTTCTCCTGGGGGGCAGAGAAGCTGCGTGTTTACTCAGAAACTATCCCCTATTCTTCCACTGGCTGAGGGAGGTCCCTCGAGGATGTTAACTCCCCTGTATTCCATGGTGCACCTGCTCACTGAAGGGTCTTCCCATTTCTCTCCCACATGCACTTGAAGTGAGGTGCTGGCAATATGCAATGAACCATCTATGACAGGTGCTCTGAAATCTAACGGGCCAAGGGGATGCCCCGCATGGTGAATCGCTAGTGTCTGCTATAGAGAAGCAGGACAACATAGTAGCTGAGAGAGTATTTGTTTGGTGTCAGCTTCATGACACTACTTTAGATGATCTATAACCCTCAGTTTCCTCATCCATAAACTGGTGATAATAACAGAATCCCTATGCTTATAAAATGCGTGTAGAGGACCTGGCATGTAGTAAGCATTCCATAAAAATAAATTATTTTCATTTTCCTAAATGAATATTTCTAAACATTTTTTTCATTGCCAGTAATGCTCACCAAACCAAAGAAATATGTCAGATTTCTGTTAGTCATTTCACTGAATTTTCGTTTAAGAGTATTCTATTCTGCTTCTCATTTTAGCTGGCATTTGAAATGGCCAATTGATGAGTCATGAAATGTCACATCCACTGGTAGTTGCTGTGCTCATGGAATCAGAAAACATCAGGATGGGAAGGGACCTCCAAGTTCATCCCATTCAATCGGTTGTACCATGCCTTTCAGCAGATGCAATTTCGTTTCTTAACTAGAAGCCACCTGTTGACCTTAAAAAATTGAAACTGACTTGTGTGAGGTCCATTTCTTTACTTTGTTGTCATCACCACTCATACAAACAGCAAAAATCCACACGGGGAGGAAAGCACAGTTGGAAAAGCCAAAAACATCCCTCCAAAAAAGAAGTAGTCAGTAGAAAGAATGCTCATTTTTCAAAAACGAATTATCCGTGAGATATTACATTGACATTTTCTCCAGATTTGCTCAGAAATGGTACACATTGCTATTTCTGTCCCAGCAGGAGCCCTGATGTTGAAACAAGTTTTTATAAGACAGGGTTTTCACAGTCTTGGGCACACTATTTGTCTTCAGTGGCGCCCTAACACTGCAATTACTCTGCCAGCTCAGGCTTCTTCCCCTGCCTTCTAAACATAACACATCTACAGATTTACTTAGAAATATATCAGCCACTTTTCCACACAAAGGCTCTGCTCCCACCAAAAACGTGGAATGTGCTGAGTATCTTTGAAAAGCTCTAATTATCAACTACTAGAGGTACAAACAGAAATAGGTGCAAAACTGATGTGCACTTAAGGTTTCCAGAGCCTGCTCAGTGAGAGTAAAAACACCTGGCAGGGCCAAAAGGGAAACACAAACACTGAGGGTCTCTCCTCTGCTCAACAGATGTTTTCATTCCGGTCAAGAAAAGGAATCCCTTTAAAAGGGATTTGGTCCAGTTAGGAAGCTTTTACCCCACAAAACAGTTTCTTAAAGAAGTCTGCAAGGCTGGCAACACAGAAGCCATTGTGTGTCACCCCAAGAATCTCTGGCAGGCAAAACCATCTGAACAGGAAATATAGGTGGGATTGTCAATACTGAGTTGGGACATCATGTCTCAGGGCTACTGCCAAAGGGTTGATTTGAAAGAGGGCAACATGAATACAAACAAAGGTGGCATGCATTTTCCTGATATTCTGTCCAACATACACACACAGTCCAAAATTGTAGCATCCCAAAGGGAAATTAAAGGTCATTTTGTCACCTTTTCCCTCTGGCCTGCCCCTCCCCCACTCAAGCCCTTATTGCAGGAGGTCCTGCTAAAATCATATTCCACATGGTGATTATCCAGTTTTTGTTGACTCAAAAAGACATTGCTCATCAGCCTGTTTCCTTGGACAGATCTAGAAAAGAAAAAAGTACTTCTGATATTGGGCCAAACTATATTTCCCTGTAATTTCCGCTGAATGTCTCCTTCTGACTTCCTAGGGTAATTCTCTTTCCTGCTGGACAATCTTTCACATTTCTAAAGAAGCCTACCCTATTCCTCAGCACATCTTCTCTCCCACAAACTAAATTATCCCCAGTTTCCTGGACGGTTACTGATGTAACTTGGTTTCCAGACCAGTCACACCCTAGTAATTATTAGTAGTATTCTAGGTATTGTTTGGAGAGTATTTGGAAGGTATTGGGCACCACTTTATGTACATTCTCTCAATAAATACTTCCAAGGTCATAGGGTCCCCACTTCAGAAATGAGGAACACTAGGTATCCAGCTGGCCCAAATTTCACAGCTAGTAAGCCAAGGAGCTGAGAGTAAAACCCAGGTCACTAAAATCCAGCACTCAAAACTTGGTGCTTGGACCCATTCGCCATATGGCTCTCTTGTTTGTTTACCTGTTCATGGTAGTGCCCCAAACAAGAAGCATGTCTCCAGATATGGTCCTACTGGTGTAGAGTATAACTGGCCTTTGACTTCTTTTAATTATGTCTAAAATATAATGAATATTTCTAAACAGATGAATCACAATGTTGCCTCACACTGAAATTATGATCAAAGCAAATCATTCAGTGCATATACATTCACAGGTGCATATTGTGCAAAATTTCAGTAAAACTCCAGTCCTATCCACCCAGGATTCCAGATCATTGAGAGCTCTTGGAATCTTGATGCTATTATTCAATGAATTAACTCTATCTCCAAATTGTGCATCAAATAAAATTTGAAAATAACATCTTTCATGATGGCTTCACAGACTTTTCTGATAAAAATAATTGATCAGAAGAAGAGGAAAGATATAACACTGAGATATAATCCATCATAAACGCTCATTCATTGGGGATGACTGTACAAAGAGATACTTATTTGCTTGACTAAACAACCCACTCATGCAGGCTCCTAATGTTCACCTTGTTCTTTCCTAAGTGTTCTCACATCAGAGACGTAAAAATCCTGAATCAGTCAAGATCCCGTTCTCCTCCACTCAAATATCTGAAACAGATATATTAAGGGAAGAGACTTCAATGAAGGGTATAGGTAGGTGAGAGGAACCAACAAGGGAAGCTGGTACACCCAGGATTAGCCACTGCAGGGGTCTATTATTACCCCTGGGCCTGAAGAGAAGGGGTGAAGGGGGAGGTAGGGGTGTGATGGAAATAGAATTACTGTAACTGGTGAGAGCTGGAGCCATAAAAGACGGGTTGTCTGTTGAGAACTGTTGTTGGGGAGATATTCTGCCACTGCCAGAAACGTGGTGCTGAAGGAGAGGGCAGTAGGAGGTAAACACCCCACATCTCTCTCTCCTTGTCCTTCAACAGCCTGACTGTGCCTCCCATTGGGCAAACTCAAATGGTCCATGAGAGTCACCTTCCTAGGGCAAAGAGTAGATTGGACAATGGTGGAGATTGGATGGCGGGGGCGAGGGGGGGTGTGACATGGAAGTGAGGCAGCAAAGCTGGAAAAATAAGTATATATCCTGTCTCTAGTTTGGCTAATGGTCAATAGGTTTTCTTGCCAATTTCTTTTCCACATCAGGAAAAGTTATTTTTAAATTGATATTGAATGGTATACTCTTCCATTACCGTATAAAAATCAGGGGTCTCATCCCATCAAGATGGAGGAACTGGCCTCTTGCACATCAGCCAAAAATGTTACTTTTGAGAAAAACATAGTCCAAGGCTGTGACCCACAGTCAAGTTTCATTTGCATTAAACTTTGCAATATAGTTTTCTAATCTAAATGTCACATGCAATTCTCCCTACACTCCAGAAAACTGGGTTTCACTGAGTCTTTCTAAGTTGTACTAGAGCTCAAGAGAATGAAGATGAGTCAGTAACTATTTCATAATTAAATAATATTATAGTATCATCCCAGCATGCTTGATTTTTATGTTTGGCTGTTTTACTTGTTTCTATAGCATGACAAAGGTACTTTAATCTCCTGAGTTTCATCAATAAAACCAAGAAGAATTGAACAGATAGTATTGTAAATCTTGACAATTTATGTCAGAAAAGATTCATCTGAATTACCCGTAAAAGAAGATAATTTCGGTTTGCGGCTTTCACTAAATTTTTAATGCAGATCTTCACTGAAATGTGCTTTAAATTTTAAAAATCAGGAAAAGTCTATAAAAGATGAAGAGGTAAAATTAAGCACTTAAAACATATATAGATTTTTCTAGAAAATTCTCTAAATAAAAATAAAACTACAGGGACCAGCCCAATAGCATAGTGGTTAAGTTCACGTGCTCCACTTTGGTGGCCCAGGGTTTGCAGGTTTGGATCCCAAGTGGGGTCCTACACACTGTTCATCATTAAGTCACGCTGTGGTAGCACCCCACATGCAAAATAGAGGAAGACTGGCATGGATGTTAGCTCTGGGACAACCTCCCTCATGCAAAGAGAGGAAGATAAGCAACAGATGTTAGCTCAGAGCCAGTCTTTCTCACCAAAAAAAAATAAGACTACAGAATCATTAAACCATATCTTGTAAACACACACACATAAATAAACTGAATATATTCATTTATTTTATTTCTAGAAATATACTGGGTTCAATTATATTCAGTGTGCCTTCTCCCATTTTCTTTCAGAACTAGAACAAGGTGTATTTCTTGAAAACCAAATCCTTATTTTCTATATTCATTTATCTTCATATAATGCTTCTTTATATTAATTATATAACAGTTCCATGGTAAATTACCCTATAGTTTTTTCTCAGTTAATCCTCCTGTACTGATATTTAAACTAGTTTAAGAAAATTTTCCAATACAAAGAGCTTCACAGTTGGGCAAGCCAGACTGCATGGTCATCCTTCCTAAAGGCAATTTGAGGAGGATCTTATCCCCTCTGCCTCCTCCATCTCCCCACAGGAATCCCTACTTCTGCTGGAAGCATGAATAATTTCAGAGATATCTTCTGTTGTGGTCAGTCATTGCTCATGTTTCAAATCTGCCTGGTTCGTTAGCAAGCAAACAGTCTTTCATTCAGTCCCCAGTGTTCATGCAAAACCACCTGTACTTAGATAAATACTAAGTCACTCAGCGAACTTCCAGAATAAAGAGTATTTATTATTTCCTATTAACATGAGCTGGAATTACAATGATCATATTTCTTATTTTGTGATCAGATTATCTTGCAGCTAGTACACTGCAAGGTATCAAAAGCCTTGGCTGGAAAATGCATTCAAAGTAATTCTTGTAGCAAATCACTCTACCTTTCAGAAATTCATATCATATTCAGGAGGCCTCTGGCTAACGGGCTTTGTTATCAGGCTCTTCTGTAAGTATCCTATTACGGTCTGTAAGTTTGAAAATTGATGCTTTCACATAGATTTCAACTATAACCATGTAATTCTTGATTTATTTTTTATGAAAGATGATCACATGGGTAAAATTCTCACTCAATTCTGTAGAGCTAACCATAGATGCTTGATGCCAGTGAAGAAATGATGATACCATTGTAACTGGAATATCACCAGTTAGAAACAATGAATTAACTTTAACTTTATACAATAATAATTGGAACATTGTCCAGAAATGTAGCTACTTGTTGGAAGGGAGATAACCAGATTTCCTGTGATGATACCTTTTGGAAAAGATTACTCTACTGAACGACAGCAGTAAAGTCTCTTGAATTTGTTCCATCTCAAATACCTGTAAAATAGTGAGGCTGAGTTAATTTTTGAGCTTTGTGCTAGCTGTAGTATACAAACTTTGCAGATATGTAGAAACACAAGGAAGCCCCAAAGAGACAAGTATTTTCCTTGAAAAAAGGCATGTGATGGAATAACGTATAGCAATCAATTCCCGCAGAGAATCCAGGAACCATCAGGAGTCACCAGGGACCTCTTGGCTCTGAGTTTCCCTTCTCCTTTCAATATTTCAGCTAGAACTGTTAAGCAGTTTTCTTAGACAATAAAAACATGAATAAAAATGTCCAAAGGTTTTTGAAGAATGAAAACAGAACAATAAAAAGAATGTATTCTATTTCCCATCATCCATATCAATATTAGCTATGGAACTCACAAATGTTTAAATCTTTTTTTGCCATCAGAACATTGGCTACATTAAAATGATTTTCCAGCCTTAAAAATGTATTTTCTAGCCACTGATTGATTGCTGGCTTTCAAGCTACAAGGTATTTCTATCCAAACGTAACTCGTTTAAATCATCCCATTTCATGGTGACCTTGATATGATCAGCCTATATTTCAAATGCTCTTGTGAAAAAAGCTCTGATGATGTGCAATTCTATTACATAAGATTCTTATCATTCTTTTACTTCAACATTCTTTGAAACTAACATAACCTTTTATATGACTCACTTCTGTACACCTAACAAGATAATATATATACACCCACGAATAAGCCTGCAAATCTCTAGGTTATTGTTAATTAAAAGAAAATAGAAAGCAGAGGTCATTGGGGTGGCCTGGTGGTGTAGTGGTTGGGTTTGCGAGTTCTGCTTCTGTGGCCTGGGGTTCATCGGTTCAGGTCCTGGGCATGGACCTACACACCACCCATCAAGCCATGCTGTGGTGGCATCCCACATAGAAGAACTGGAAGGACTTATAACTAGGATATACAGCTTTGTACTAGGGTTTCGGGGAGAAAAATAAAGGGAGGAAGAGTGGCAACAGATATTAGCTCAGGGCCAATCTTCCTCACCAAAAAAAAGAAAGAAAGAAAGAAAGAAAGAAAGAAAGAAAGAAAGAAAGAAA